>NC_091118.1:94155490-94458615 GCF_040183065.1 Periplaneta americana | reverse complement strand
GTTACACCTTCATGAGGTCTCAAAAATTAATACACAAAAGCATTTGGAGTTAAAGCCTGCAGAAACATGTATGCAGCTTATAGATCAAAATTTGTTTAAAAATTGAAGTCTGCAAAACATATATGCAGCTTAAAATTGAGACACAGACAGTTCAAAGAATAACAAATTAAAATATTGTTTTGCATCAGTCATCACGACGTGGCAGCACATTGTAAAATCTGCAAAAATCAATAATAAGTTTTAGTGAAGGGACCTGTATAGAAAAAAGAAAGAAAAATGAAGTGACGATAAACCACTTACGAGATCTTTGGTGTTGGCGTAGTAAAAGAAGTAATGTTGCCTGGTCGGTAGCGTGGTAATGACTGGTGCAATAACACAGTATGAGAAAACACGTCATGACGTAAGTGGAGGGGGGTACGTGCCGCAGTGAGAAGAGCTTCCATTGGCTACCAACCAGGCAACATTACTTCTTTTACTACGCCAACACCAAAGATCTCGTAAGTGGTTTATCGTCACTTCAATTTTCTTTCTTTTTTCTATACAGGTCCCTTCACTAAAACTTATTATTGATTTTTGCAGATTTTACAATGTGCTGCCACGTCGTGATGACTGATGCAAAACAATATTTTAATTTGTTATTCTTTGAACTGTCTGTGTCTCAATTTTAAGCTGCATATATGTTTTGCAGACTTCAATTTTTAAACAAATTTTGATCTATAAGCTGCATACATGTTTCTGCAGGCTTTAACTCCAAATACTTTTATGTATTAATTTTTGAGACCTCATGAAGGTGTAACTGTCATACATATATATATTCGACTGTTCATAAGTCAAATTTTACTTGTTTTTCTTATCATTGTACTTTTATATTCTTACGTCATGTACCTTGACACATTTCGATGTTACTTGTCCATCTACGTCTTTATATGAAAAGCTTAACATCACGCAAGTCTGACCTGAAGATGCTATTATAATAGCGAAAGCGCTAGTCAAAGATACGTTCATGTAACCTATGTAATATTTTGTATTTTGAATAGACAGTTATTGAAGGACTTTTGATATTTATTTCTTTAAATTTGTTAACTTGTCGGACCAACATGCCTTTCAAATTTTGTAATGCTATTCAGGCAAAAATGTTTCACTCTTGCTTGAATATAAAGACTAAATTATACAATACAATAGCAAATATTAAGTTTAATAAACAATGTTTAGCTCACAGGGTGATTCCTAAATATGCTACTATTCATATTAAAGCTAACAACTTTGCTTCTAAAAGAACAAAAGAGCAAGCACAAGTATTACGTATTAATAATGAAATTAAATTCTTATATCGTAAGAAAGAGTACTTGAATAGAAAGCTATATCAAACACACCTTGCAGCTGCACAATATTTTGGACCCATATGGGACCTTATTCAATACCACCTTTCTGAAAAACTTGAGATCATTATGGCAAAAAAGCATGACGTTTTACGTAATAAGCTGGATTCTTTGTTAAAACAAAATGAAGTTGTTCACAATGTGAGTACCCATGCGGCACAAAGAACCATTAATCTTTCCAACGTAGCTTTCTCTACAGATGAATTGGACATTCTTAACAAAGGTTACAAGTTTAATTACCCTCCACACAATTTGGACAATACTATTGATAATTTGGTTATAGAGACTGAACATGTTATTCAAAATTGCGAACACAACTGTAAAGATTATTTGAGATACTATACTTCTAAGATTATTCAGAATTACCAAAATGATTCCAACACAAAACGACACTTTAAAGAAGCCAAATTAACCCACCATAAAGTTACTGCACTTGGTAAAAAACTCAAACATAATAATATGATCCACACTAAAGCTGACAAGGGCAATGCAGTTGTGATCATGGAAAAACCTGATTACGTTAATAAAACATATGAATTCATCGCTAAGAATAATATCGAAGAAATTAATTCTAACCCCATTGATAAACTTCAGAAATCCATAAAATCAGCCATAAAATCTGCTCCGGATATCATAAATGAGAAAGATGCACACAAATATATTGCTAAGAATCCAAGTTTACCAACCCTTAAAGTTTTACCAAAAACCCATAAAAAGGATTTATCTATGCGTCCGGTTGTTAAAAGCGTAAATTCACCAAACCACAAAATTAATAAATTTTTGTTGAAATATTTGAAACAAATACTTAAGATGGATAATAGATATTCTTTGAACAATTCCCAACAACTTATTGAAAGATTACAACGCTTAAGTATTAATAAATCCACAAAATTTGTCTCTTTGGACATCGAAAATTTATATACCAACATTCCACTTGATGAAACTTTAAAGATAATTTCAGAGAAATTGCACAAACTTAACACCGATGAAAAAATCATCAATCAAATTAATGCAGTTGCTTTCTGTTTGCACAAAACAAAATTATTTCCGTTTCGACAATAAATATTTCTTACAAACTCGAGGTGTAGCAATGGGTGACTTTCTTTCCGGTTTTTTAGCCGACGTATTTCTACAGAGCTTGGAAGACAAACATATCGAAAAACTTGCTGCTAAACATAACATCATTTCTTACAACAGATATGTTGACGACACCTTGTTAGTTTTTGAGAGTCATGCTGACACCCATGAAGGTATCTTATATTCTTTTAATAGTTTACACCCTAACTTAAAATTTACCATAGAACTTGAATGTAACAAATCTATAAATTTTTTAGACTTAAAAGTCATCAGAAAACATAAAAGTTTCGATTACGATATCTTTAGAAAACCTACAAACACTACCCATACTATTCACTGCCAATCCAGCCATCCCCAGTCTCATAAGCATAGTACTTTCGTTTTCTTAATTGATAGATTGTTGAATGTCCCCCTTTCCAAGAAAAACTATTTAAAAGAATACAAATATATAGTAGGACTTGCAATAAAAAATTGATAGATAGACTTCTTTCTAAAAGAAAATCTCTTTTAAACAAGAGATCAGATATTACGCTCACGCCCTTGACCGATAATAAAAAAACTAAATACTGGAACACAATGTCTTTTTATAATAATGTATCATACAAGTTGCATAATTTTTTCAAAAAAGAAAATGTAAAGGTCTCTTTTAGAACAGGTAATAAACTTAATAATGTTATTTCAAACAATATTTGTAACTTTGATAAATATGCCGGTGGTGGAGTGTACATGCTGCATTGTAAGAATTGTCCAAAAAAGTATATTGGCCAAACTAAAAGGAATTTTAGGACGAGATATTCTGAACATAAAGCAGATTTCCGTCACAATCGTAATAAATCCAAATTTGCAACCCATTTGATTGAGAACAACCATGAACTTCAAAAAATGTCTGATGCTTTACAGATTTTAAAACCCATCAATAATGGAACCTTTAATTTAGTTGCTGAAGAATTTTACATAGCTAAATCGCTTAATAATACTGTTTCATTAATTAATGAACAATTATCTAGTTCCGGTAACCCCTTATTTAAATTAGCCAATGGAAGCTCTTCTCACTGCGGCACGTACCCCCCTCCACTTACGTCATGACGTGTTTTCTCATACTGTGTTATTGCACCAGTCATTACCACGCTACCGACCGGGCAACATTACTTCTTTTCTATGCCAACACCAAAGATCTCGTAAGTGGTTTATCGTCACTTCATTTTTCTTTCTTTTTTCTATACAGGTCCCTTCACTAAAACTTATTATTGATTTTTGCAGATTTTACAATGTGCTGCCACGTCGTGATGACTGATGCAAAACAATATTTTAATTTGTTATTCTTTGAACTGTCTGTGTCTCAATTTTAAGCTGCATATATGTTTTGCAGACTTCAATTTTTAAACAAATTTTGATCTGTAAGCTGCATACATGTTTCTGCAGGCTTTAACTCCAAATACTTTTGTGTATTAATTTTTGAGACCTCATGAAGGTGTAACTGTCATACATATATATATTCGACTGTTCATAAGTCAAATTTTACTTGTTTTTCTTATCATTGTACTTTTATATTCTTACGTCATGTACCTTGACACATTTCGATGTTACTTGTCCATCTACGTCTTTATATGAAAAGCTTAACATCACGCAAGTCTGACCTGAAGATGCTATTATAATAGCAAAAGCGCTAGTCAAAGATACGTTCATGTAACCTATGTAATATTTTGTATTTTGAATAGACAGTTATTGAAGGACTTTTGATATTTATTTCTTTAAAAATTATTTAAGGGGTTAAGTACAGCTTACAGCAGTAAAATTTTTGGAAATATTCAACATTTTTTTCCTCCATTACTGTATCTTGTACAATAATAAATATCAGTATGTGTAAAACACTGTCCTTCTGCTATACGAAAAAAAAAAAAAATTACGATTTAAAAAAATTATTTATATATTTTTTTTTCAAAATTCAAAATGGTGGCAGTTTACTGGGCAGTGATGAAGAATTTCCCTCATAACTCATAAATTTGTTAACTTTTTCATATTCTCTCTCTTTTATTTTATTACTGAAACCCATGTTTACAATATTATGCTCCTTCAACTACATTCCTCAATAAATATATAAAATTTTTGTTTTGTACTGATATTTGACCATTTTTTAAATGAATTTATTTTTTATCAGACAATCTATCGAAAGTAGAGAAGTGATCTTGCATCATATTTTGGATATGACATGCATAAATACACACAAAAAATTCATCACAGAATGTTGGATAGTTTTTTAGTTATGTGGGAAATGCTTCATCACTGCACAGTGAACTGAATTTAAAAAAAAAAATGTAAATAATTTTTATAAATCGTAAAAATATTTTTTTCATACAGCAGAAGGACAGTGTTTTACACATACTAATTTTCAGTATTTTACAAAATACAGTAATGGAGGAAAAAAAATGTTGAATATTTCCAAAATTTTACTGCTGCATGCTGTACCTAACCCCTTGAAATGTCCTTAACGTATGAAACAAATGAGGTACTTTGTATGTCCTAAGAAATAGCATAACTAGTTAAACATTTTGACAGTGAAAACATAAATGTAACTATAAAACCTGATTTTTCCAAGCACTTTGAATATTAAAATGCGTTTATCTTAAAAGTAAGATTTTGCACATTCGTGGTTTTGGCATTGGACCGACAATATAATATAATATAATATAGTATAATATAATATAATATAATATAATATAATATAATATAATATAATGTAATGTAATATAATATAATATAATATAATATAATATAATATAATATAATATAATATAATATAATATAATATAATATAATATAATATAATATAATATAATATAATATAATATAATATAATATAATATAATATAATATAATATAATATAATATAATAATAATCCGCAGCCAAAATTTTTCTGTTAATTTTCGCTTTTCCAAAAATAATTGGTAATAACAGTTAATAACATGTTAAAGGAATTGTCATTGCACCAAATGTGCGGTCTCTGGATCAAAATGATCGCATTTTAATATTTTAAATACAATTTAAATTAAGTAACATATTAAACGATTTATCCTTCTATCAAACACAAATGTTCCCTGGATCAAACGTCCTATTTTAATTATGTAATTATTTTATATTTATTTCTAACGGGTGCAGCGGAGCACACGGGTACGGCTAGTTACTAAATAAAATTAACTTCACTAATAAAGCTGAATCATCTTTGTAATTCAGTCTTTATTAATTTTTTTTATGATATAATTTACTTTATCCAATGTCTTCGCGAATAACATCAGGATAGCCAACTGATCTGTCTGGTGAGAAAAAAGATGAGCAGGATATTATTGTTTTTGTTAAAATCTGAAGTTAACAAATTTCATTGCCTTGCCCAGAAATGAAAACATTAACCCAAGTAGGCCTACTGATACAATAGGAAAACATAATGTCATAGACTGTATGGGAGCATTACACGAGATAGCTCTAAGAAGTAGTTTAAAACAATGTTATTATCTCAGTTACAAGAGTGCACACGTACACGCACACGCGTGTACGCTCTCTCTCGCTCTCTCACTCTTTTTTTTTCTTTACTTGTGTCATCACTATCATCTACGTGTTACCAGAAAATATTGCCATCTTTGAAAACAGCTATTTTTAATTTTTAATTGTTCAGTTCGAAGGTTCAGGAAAAACCAACAAAAGCCTCTGTCACAACTGAATGGATAATGAATATCATGGTAGTTGCTTGGGGCTGAATTTAAAATAACGGAAGAATTACAAGAACTTATGACTTAACCTAACTTCCTCATTTATTGCTGAACTTTTAATAAAGGTTTTCTTTGGAAGTGTATAGGAGTAGTCATATGACACTGGAATTTGTCAAATACGAATTTTTAATCATGTTTTGAATTTATGCAAAACAGTTTTTCAATAAAGCGAAGAATTTTGTACAAAATAATATTCCTCTTTAGAGCCCGTTTAAAATAAAATTAGTACCGGTACTACTATCATTAAAATAGCCAAATGTAAACACAACAATATACCGGATTTGGTCTCCTTGTTATGTGCACAAAAGCTTTACCAGATGTAACTGTTTTCTTCTGCATATTATTTGTCTTCTGGTCACTGTTAGATATAAATGAATTAATATGTAATTTTGCACTGTAAAGTAGTCTCTCTTTAGACCTACGGTATATTTGTATGTAGGTTATACAGGAATGGTTTAAGGAAAATATAGTAAAATCACTGAAAGATATTCATTGAAAGCGGTGGTGAATGTTCATGAAATGGATATCACCTTCATTAAAAGTTTTTTTTACTTGGTTATTTTAACAATGCTGTATCAACTACTAAGTTATTTAGCGTCGATGGGGTTGGTGATAGCGAGATGGTATTTGGCGAGATGAGGCCGAGAATTCGCCATACATTACCTGACATTCGCCTTACAGTTGGAGAAAACCTCGGAGAAAAACCAACCAGATAATCAGCCTAAGCGGGAATCGAACCCATGTTCGAGCGCAACTCCAGATCGGCAGGCAAGTGCCTCAGCTGACTGAGCTACGCTGATTGCTCTCATTAAAAGCCCTGGACAATTTTTTTGAATGTTGCTAATAAATGGAGCAAAGAAATGAGAAAGATCACGAGAGAGTCGAAGGGAAGTAATTGGAGGCTCAAATGCAAAAAATGCCTAAGTCCACTTTCTTAGTTTTGTGGCAAATGAGCTTTGACTATTTTGAATATCTGTACAGTTAACACTTTCTTTTCAAGCAAATTGAGTTTGGTTCTGCGAAATACTATTCAACCAATGACTTGACTTGAGAAATATTTTTTTCGAAATAATCTATTTTCCATCCAGATATTAAGGCTTAAAGAAATGGACTTAGGCATTTTTATCCACAAATAATGAAAACTTAATTTTTTATACCCTTTACATAATGTTTTATTGTGTTATTTCACTTTTACATAATTTGTATGTGTAAATTACATATTTTTGCAGCATAACCACATACTAACTATAACTCTAAGAGGCTATTTTGTTCAGTTCAATTTTTTTGAATTTCTAACACTCAACATTATTATTAGTTTTCTTAAACGTAGTATTTTTATTTTGTTATAGCCTAACTACTGGTATAATGGCATAAATTACGTATTGTAAGGTGCATCTGCATGTTCTTCTTCTAACTACAGATATAATTTATCACATTTTTAAAAGATTCGATGTTTTATTATCATGAACTCATCACAACCATTTTGCCCTGTCATACATAAAGTTTGTTTCAGTGCTGTAAACTTTTAACACACTAGATTAAATATACCCACATTTTTCATGCACTCACCATCGTAATCTTTCCGTTTTCCTTGTATATGTTACACATTTTAATATTCTGAACTCAAATAGACTAAAAGCAATAGACCTACACCCTCTTTTTTCATTCCATATCATCTTGCATTTCCTCGGCTGTTTTTCCTGTGTTTGCCATTATAGTTTTGTAGAAATTTTGTTCATATTTTGGCACATATTGCAGGAGGTGCAATATATCATCTACTTTTTTCGAATTTATTGGACTGTATTGACCATCGAAGTAAGGAGGTGGTGTTATGTTTCCTTTTCTGTGTCTTCCTACTTTGTACAAAGCAACTTTATGCAAGGGCCCAGTCATGGTTCCTCCTGCTTCGGGTCCGTTTCCTTTGAAGAAGTGCACATTTCTACATTTGGATATTCCTGGAACAGAAGTTTTCATATCCGTCTCGAAAAAGCTTTTATAATCAAGTACCTTTACAACTCGTTCATTAGCAGCATTTCCATCTGCCTAGAGACTGTGTTCCACAAAAACAACTTCAAATGGATTTTTTGTTCTTGCATTTCTTCACCATATTTATATAGTAGTCAGGACTGTGCACTTTGTCACTTTTTTTCCTACAGCGCTCAATGGATGCAAAATCACGATAGATGGCCATCATTGAGTGTCCAGGAATTGGGTAAGATACTAAGATTTCCTCGAAGATCCCCTTACCAATAAGATTATCAAGATAGGCAAAAAGATGGCGATTTTTATTTTGGCTGTAGCAGTTGTCCACGAATAGTTTCAGCATTCTCAAATCTTTTTTGTTGTGGTTCAGATAGTCATCTAGGCATGAAATCACTTCATTTGGACCTTTATGAGCGAAGTGTTCTGAATATAAATACATACACGAAGTACCAGTATATACCCAGTATGTTATGGATACCCAAATTATGTATCCATAATTGTCGCCTGTAATATTCATCTTGGGTGTTAGTTACAGGAAGTGGAAGATTTTTTTGATAATCCATGCATAGAGTTAAGCTCTTTGGAACATTTTTACTGTCTTTCATTTTCTTAAAGAAAACCTCAGCTTGTCTGTGATGCAGCTCTTGCTTTTGTTTGGTTATATTCAAAACATACTGATTTTTCTCCATTTCAGCAGCTCGTATATCAACTTCAAATTTCGTACAAACATTGCAAATATCTTTTCTAGGAAGGCCAAATGAAATATTAAAATTCTCATTAAAAATCTTCCTGAACATATCATATGATATAGGATATTCTGCTCCTAAAGTCTGGGAATATCTCCTATGAAGTTCAGCTAAGGTAAGGTCTGAACTAAGATATGTACGATGTTTGTTCTCAGATCGGCTATAATGAGATTCCCTAGCTGGAAGATTCTCTATAAATTCCCTAGCTTTTTGCACGATGTTCTGAGGTGTTCGATTCACACGATTATCATGCTTCCCTCTACAATCAAGGATATCTTTTTCCGGGTGCTGAACTTTAGCCCTCAATCTTTGTTGTTCTATACCGTGTATAGCTAGGAATGCCTTCTGACATATAATTAACTCTGTATCATCTCGAACTGTTACAGCATACTTGAAAACACGTCTGTCATTTCTATCATATAGATCTGCATTACTTCTCCTGCGCTTAACGTCTACACTACGAGTACACCCCTGCAAATATATATTTTGTTTATCGTGGGAATTTAGATTGTTGAACTTGTCAAATATATATTTCTGCTTTTCAGGACTGAGCTTCGTTCGACAGTTACATCTACAATTTGGTATTTCACGCTGATATCTAAATTGTCCACTTACAAGACTTTTCTTCTTTTTGTTCCATACCCATTCTCTCTGATTACGTTTCCTCTTCTTGCCATTTGACTTCAGCATTTCTTCCGGTGGTTGATATTCACCCTCTGAAGAAGATATCTCATCATTTGTGCTAGGTTGATCTGAAATATTTAGATACGCCAATAAGCACATTTACTTTAACTAGATAATGTCTTATAGCTCCTAAATCACACTACATGTTCCAGAAGAATTTAATTAGTTAAAGAAATTTGTAAATTAAACATAATAATATACAACAAAATAGGTATACAAATAAACGAACATACCACCTGTTTCATTTACGTCTTCATTTCTTGCATGAGTTCCTATCTGAAGCGTCAGATGCTCCACAGTTGCATCTGCCAATATCACTATTGAACAAAATAAAATGGCTAATAAATTTATCACTTGATTAGATCAGCTGTATGAAAATGTGTACATCTGTAAAAGTATTATACACTATATTTTAAATAACATAATATAATATGTCATGTGTATGTATAAGATCTTATTACTAGTGTTACGTTACTGAGATAATACTTACACAGATCTTCATCATTAATGTTGATTGAATCTAGTTTTTTCCCCTCCATTCTTATAAAAAGTATACTTGTGACAATTTCTTATGGTCTCCCGCCAGTTTTCCAGGTTGACAAACTGAACACATAATGCAGCGACAATAGAAATAAGCTACTGATAGAAGAATGAAACTTTGGACTTAGGCATTTCTTGTTCCTGAAATGGACTTAGGCATTTTTTGAACTGAAATACCTGCCTTTTACAAACATGTGCACTCTGTGTACATGAAGAACGGCATTATTTGGAACAAATCTGAAAGCATATTCAAAAAGATCACGTAAACTTCACTTAAAAGGTGTTAAAATCCCAAAAATGAAAAAGTGAACTTAGGCATTTTTTGCACTAGACCCTTCAATTGGTATTGTATCGGAAGATAACAGCAGAAATTATGAATAAAATTGTAAAACATAGAAGGTTGTGAA
The DNA here is from genome assembly GCF_040183065.1 of Periplaneta americana. Classification (NCBI taxonomy): domain Eukaryota; kingdom Metazoa; phylum Arthropoda; class Insecta; order Blattodea; family Blattidae; genus Periplaneta; species Periplaneta americana. The sequence continues at coordinate 94,448,037 of NC_091118.1, read as the reverse complement.
ACGGTATATGTTAGACTGACAAAAATGTGTTTTCTTGTGTAGGATTTGGTTCACCCATGGACAAAGTTTCTGACATCGCCTCCTGTATGGGCCATTATTGCCGCACATTTCAGTGAGAACTGGGGATTTTACACACTCCTTACGCAATTGCCAACATTTATGAAAGGTATTGTGACACTGTTTGCTTAACTCTTACATCATATTCTTTGTATCATGTTTGCATCAAAGACATAGAAACTGAATAGAAAATATTTTGTATTAAATGTTGTAGTCTAGAATGTCTTTGACAGTTGTAAGTCAGTAGTTTAGTAGGCTAGTGGCTATGATGCTGCTTTTAGTTTTATTATATCTCAAGATACATTGTTGAAAATTTCATATTATATCCTAATTTATGCAGAATGGTAACCATACTGTTATCATATTCTCCTGATTTAGCACTTGTAATATTTCGTCACTATTTCTCCATATAAAACTCTTGTTTCTCAACCACTAGTCCACGACTTTTTTCGTGTCAATTCATGAGAAATGTATGAATTTAATTGTTTAATCAAATAAAATTGAAATGTGTGGCAAACATACATAATAGGTTACAAATTAAAAATAGATTAGACTCTGGAGAGAACTCTTCCAGGAATATTCCATTACCACTTTCCCTCTTCCCCTTCCAAAAACAACTTAAAAATCACACTAAAATTGTCTGTTTATTTTGCTACTCTGTCTTATGTTGATCTATTTGCACCTATATGTAGTGTCAAAGTAACAGCGCATAAAATGTAATTACGATATTATAATAATTAAAAATTAGACATCAGTTAATACAGTGCATTTACTTTCAAAGCACACTTTTCATTATAGATATTGTGAGGTTATGGAAACAACGACATAGATGTTTATAACTGTAAGATAAAATTAAGTGCAGTGGCAGATCTACAATTTATAACCACCTCTTTCCAATAAGATAACATCCTTGCCCTTCTATTTTAATTTGATTAACTCTCTGTGAGCAAATTTTGCATTTTACTTGATGACGAATGTTGTAATATTAATCTGTATGAATGAAAAAAAAAATTAAGATGAATAAATAAATAAAAGTAACTAGTTATCACTTTAGCATCCTGGGATCAGAAACAAACCCACCATGCTTAATGCCAAACAGTTAATTATATAATTTCTTTCTTGCTTACGCATTGACAAAGTCTTGTATGGACGACTGAACATGCATTTTTTTTAGCTTCCTCAGGATTATTGAGAACAAAGAGATCAGGTGACCTTTCTTGCTCATTTGCTTTTGTTAAAATAGTGTTCATAGGAACTCACAGAAATAGGCAAAGTTAAAAAGAATAAATGTCTTAATCATTTTTTAAAACTAGAAGTTAAAAAATGATATTTTGCGATTCGAATTTTGTTAAATAATACACAGATTTCTGAACACTCATGTGGTTTACAAGACAGACTGTTTCTATGGGAAATGAGGAACCAGGATCAGAACTGTAACTTTATTGAAACAGTTATCCCTGAAACTTTCTTCCTCATTTAATTGAATTATCTACATTTCATGAAAAGAAAATAGAAAACTGTTCTTGTGTTACGTTAGATAAATAAATCGATCATCCAGCTGAACATAATATGTCGAACAGTTGTTCCTGAAAATTGCTTCCTCATTTAATTTAATTATCTACATTTCATGGAAAGGAAACAGAAAATAGTGATTTTGTCTCGTATATAAGTAATCGATCATCCAGTTGAACATAATATGTCGAACAACTTAATAAAACATTAATCCTGAATTTTTATGTACTATCACAGAGACACAACTCGTCATGAAATCTGACTTTTGTTTTTGCTTTTTTTTTTCTCCTTTATTCAGACTATCATGATGATTTTTCTCCCTTTTAAGCTGTTTGCACATTTTTCAAAGGACGTCACTCCAATTTTATTTAGGCTTATAGATTGATCAGTATGTTTTCCTTATAGTAGGCTAAGTTAGGCAATATATATGTAGGTACTTCATCCAGTACTATGGACAATATAACCAAAATAAATACAATTTTAAGATTACCTGTTACATTAATCAATCAGTTGTCTTCATTTGCATTGCATTAATTTTTGCTAATCAAAGAAAATTTCTTTAATGCTTTGGTTATATATAAGAAAGTTTTACAGCCATCAATGGTTGAAATCTTTTTATCTACTGAGTTAGAATAAGTTTCTTTAATGTAACTTCAGATTCCTCAGTTATTGACGCAAGGAAGTTTCATCGTTTTAATCCTTTGGCCAAAAAATGTAAACTGGTAGGCCTACAGTTCTTGTACCAGTACCAGCAACACCTTTCTTATACTATACATGTAGGTACCGTACTGATACTTATCACTTAAAAACTTTAGTTATTATTGGTACCACTTCAGGAATATGATCATGATATCTGATCCTCACTTTTTCTTGGCTTTGATCTTCAAGAGATTTAATTGAGATAAGCACTGTAAGACAAATAATTAAATGCCTTTTTCATAGGAGATTTCATAAAAAATTAATCATAGGATCTTAGGAGTTGAGTTATGCTGAATTTGTTGATTACACTGGTCAACAATGATTTTGTTAAACGTACAATTTCTGATGTTTCTTATGTAATTTCATCTGCCAAATTCAAAAATGAAATCAGAACTTTTCTACCACCCATCATCTCTTTTTTTTTGTAATTTTAGAAAAATTGATTTATTTTTATTGCTATATACAGTCATGCTAATGCTAATGGAAAGAAAATATTTCAAATATTTCATTTTATTGCTTTAACAATTGACCTATAACTTTAGATCACTGTTGCTTGTGAAGTCAGAATTCATGAAAATTAATTTTATTCTTCATAAGACTGTGAAAGTTAATATTAGTTCTTAGTTGAGTTGGAATTAACAATCATGAAACAAGTTTCATAACCCATGTTTTCTTTGTCCTAATTTTAAGTGTGGTAAAAATATCTTATAAAATGAAAGTTAAAAGAGCTTACGAGTGTTCTTTTGATTGCAAAATAGATGAGGACAGGAACTGGGCCCCCGAGATCTGTTGTGCTCAATGTAATTCTTTCAGCCTAACTGGTTGACTAAAAGGAATTTATCATAAGTCTTTTCCAGTTTCAATGATATGCCAGGAACCTAAGGATCATTCAACAGACTGGTACTTTCTAGGAACCACAGATCAGAAGATTATAGAGAACTTGTCAGCAAGGGTGTCATGTATCTCTCAAAATAACTTCTTGGATTATCATCTATTTTTTCTTTCCTCAAAACCTTCGGATAGTGAGCGACTAACATGGGCAGTGTTTTCATCAGGATTTTTCTGAAATGGAAATGCGCTACCAGGATAAATGGAGCCCAAATATTCTGTCAGACTACTGTTGAACACTCAAAAAAAATGTTTCTCAAGTGAAGTATAGTCAAAAAATCTATTTCACACATTTTAGGTAAATAAATATGATTTTAGGTATAATGTTACAAGGTATCAATACTAGAAACGTCTGAATTACATTTCATATAACTGCTAAAAAAACCTTGGGTGATAGAAAAATTTTGAAAACAGATCTGAAATCAGCACGAAAAATGCTAAAAGAATCATCCATTCTTTATCTTTTAACAAAAAATATGTTTAATTTTGTTGACCAATGTTATTTAAATAAATAGTGTGAAGTTTATATTTTCTTAAGCTATACCTTCTTGTGAAGACAGCATAGTCAGTTTTAGAGACCGAAATAATTAGGTTTCACTTGCATACCCAAGTATTAATGTTATTTATAGCTATTTGCGTAACTCTTAATGTTTCATCTGGATTTTTATCAGTAGCCCACACAGTAACATCATCTCCATAGATATCTATTTTTACCTCGGGTGGAAGAACATCAGGTAAATCAAGTAACATTATATTAAACTAATTTAGTATGGAACCTGGATGTATAGTGAAAGCACTAGTACCGTAATTTTCGAAGGTGAAAATAAGTGATTATTTACGGAGGTTTGAATTGTTCTTTTTCATGAAGAAAAGAATGCCTTTGATTCTAAGATTCATAGGTTGTAATAGAATGTACTCATTAGAGGTAGTAAGGGAGCCTGGGGAGGTTTGACCCATTATTTTTATTTTATTTTTATTTCCAAAAATAAATTTCCTTAGAGGTGATGAAAACATACCATTAGATAGACTAAGATCTCAGACATATATGGTAAATTACAGAACAGCCTATTCTTAATGTATTAAATTTCATATATGTTTTTTAATTATACTACTTTCTGGGTCAAACCTCCCCGCATAAGGGAGGTTTGGCCCACATGTTGGGAGGTTTGACCCAAGCCTACAAAACAGTACAAGTCTGCAATATTTAAATAAATTAGGAACATGAATACAAAGAACACTATTTCTAACAAAAGTACCAAACACAAATATTATAAAAATATAGAAAATAGTGAAAGTTCCACTGAGAAATAGCACTGTTTTCACTTAACGCACATTTAAATTAATAAATCTCACTGAGAACCTAAGTTTTGAAGACATTCTTTCAGTTCCATCATGAAAAACTGGTTTTGGAAGAATTTTCATATCTTCAAATGGCACATAACTAGTGTCTTCAACATCAGGATACACAAAGCAGTCTGACCCGAATCGGTAGCGCCGCATGAATTTCACTTTACACTCATATTCTCTGATCTGTATAACTTTTCCAACATAATGGCATGCTGTCGACTTGGTGCAGAACTTAACCAAGACGAAATCACCACTTTTAGCAGACATCACTCCCCAATCTTCATTATTCACCTCCTCGCAGTCGTCATCATCAGTTATATTTTCAGAAGCCTCGTCCTCATCAGCCGTAGGAGTAAAGTGAGATTCTCTTCTCTTTTTCCTCTCCTTTTCAATTGATACAGAGTCCTCACAGTCATTAGGAAATATTTTCCTAATAGTTTTGGAAGGAAGAGTAGCCTGATTTCTCTTCCTATTGACGCGTTCTTCGTACTCTTTCTCAATAGCTGCTTTGACAGGTGTGTCTGTCAACACACGACTAACAACCCTTTTGCGGCCATTTTTACTTTTCTTTGGACCAGCTTTCGGGAAAGGTCTTACTTGTTCTGGTGAAATTCCACTACAACTTGGCTGGGTAATCAGTGTTGGATGGGGTTCTTTGCTTATGGCTGCTGCATCTTCACTGGCAGGACTTGGTCGATAAGTTACATATGAGCTCATAAAATCAGTAGAATTGAAAATAGTGGAATCAAATGGCCAGATCCCAGTGCATTTAAAGCCACTGATTATATTGGCAGGAGTGAAAGAAACAGGAAATGCATTTCCAACAAATTTTGGGATCTGGTAGATAGTTGCAGTCTCTCCTGGATGAGTGGTCATGAAGTCATCAATAGCTTGATTGTAAACAGTTTTGAAGGGCCCAAATACAGTTCTATCAAGTGGTTGAGTTTTATGGCTTGTGTGGGGTGGCAATGTTATTAGTGTGATACCATTGTCCTTAGCGATCTGAAGTGTCTGTGGTGTTACGTGAGATTCATGGTTGTCTAAGATGACAAGCACAGGACGTTCTTTAGAGCACTTTGTGTGTTTGATAAAGTGTTCCCAGTAATGAACAAAGGTCTCTCCAGTCATCCACCCACTTGGACTAACACCAGCACAAGAACCCACAGGAGCACCATCAATCATTTTATCATTTAATCTCTGTCTTGGATAGACAAAGAATGGTGGAACAGCATTTCCTGTTGCACTTACTGCACAGCAAAGTGTAACAAGTGTCCCCCTCTCAGCGGATGTCATTTTTGAGACCTGTTTTTCCCCTTTTGGTGCAATTACCTTGCCAAGTTTCTGTACATTTGTTACCCCAGTTTCATCCAGATTGTAAATTGATTCTGGGCCAAATTTATTGGTGTGATACACAGAACGAAGATTCTGGAAGAACTCGCCTACACTTGTTGGGTTAAAGGCTGTCCCTCTCCCTAGACTTTTTCCCTGGGGATTCCGCAGTGACAGTCTTGGGTGACGATGCATGAATCCTCTCTCCCAATCATAACTGGCTTGATTGTTTCTCTTCCAATTATCACCGATTGGTTTACCTCTAGCGACTGCATATTCATAAGCAAATCTTCGCAACTCTTTAGGAGTAAGACCATAATTCAACCTAGCTGCTGTTAGAAGGTACTTTTCTAAATCATTTTCCTCTTCTGAACTAAAAATCTGAGAGCTGTTGTGGTCTGCCTTGAAATCTGTTTCATTTCCTTCCTTTACTTTAGTAACATACCTCCCTAAAGTCTTCCTATCAACTTCATATTCAACTGCAGCTGCTCGAATGCTCACATTATCATCGAGGACACGCTTTACAGCAGCTTTCATTACTCCTGGATCTACTTTCTTCCTTGGATTTTCAGTAGGTTTCCACTTGAAAGGCATCCTATTAAGAAATAAAAAAAATGTTATGAAATCACACACCATAACATGGGTCACACCTCCCTGCAATTTTGGGTCAAACCTCCCTCATGGGACTTTTTGTATATACTAAAATATTTATATACTTAATAATAAAGAAAACTACACAATAAATATATGAAATTGAACCTAAAAGGATGTAGAATCAAATGTAACTATCACTATTACCATTAAGATTGCAATTACTTACTTGGATTCTTATAAACAAGAGCATCAAACCAACATCAGCAAGCAACAAATCAAACAGGAAGTAGAATCTCAGCTGTTCTTGGTTTCACTGCCTTGATGAGCATAAATATTACCTCTGACATTAAAAGCAAAGAGAACCATGACAAATAGCAGAGATAAAAATGGCGGGATTTCAAATTATAGAGATGGGTCAAACCTCCCCTATGGTCAAACCTCCCCAGTCTCCCTTACCTATCAAAAACAACTTCAAGGCTTCAATGTCTACCTTTACAGCTATTGTGGTCTTTTATCTGTGAGCTTTGACTGTGCTACATCATGGTATGAAGGACTAGAGCCAAACTGAAATTGACTTAGAAGGTTAATCATATTTAGAAAGACAAGATATGAAAGATATTGGTCTATAAAATTTTGTGTCCGGTTTATCTTCACAGAGTTTAAGTAGGTCTGAGCCTATAGAATTAATAATTGTACTTTTCAAATTTAAGGTTAATAGTCTGTTTCCTAAATGTTAGTAAAGAGTTAGAGTATATTATGTACAGCCTAATTAGAGACATTTTTTGACATGCTATTAAGGATTTTATCTTCTCGTAAAAGTTACCTAGCAAAATTGTGTAGTTCCGATACTGCTAAGACTATTTCTTCATCAGTGAAATACCAGTACCGGTAATTGTCTGATTTAACATTATGGTGGGAAATAATTTATTACTTGTAAAGTATTGTCCTTTTTTGTTAATATAATTAGATCTTTATTAACTGATAGAATAAAAAAATTCGTGACATCATCAGTAGGCCTATACAAGAAAAATTACATAACATATCGTGCAATATAATACAGATAAACTTAATTCTAGTAAGCTTAGCATATATATATATATATATATATATATATATATATATATATATATATTGTAGGTCATGACGAATAATTATCGGTATTAGTAAATCTTTCGGTATATTATGAATTTAAGCATCCTATTTTTTTTTTTTAGAGTTTTGTGTGATTATTGCTTCAGTGTTATTTTTAAGATGGGTGATAAGTTCATGTCCCTTGTATGGTTTTTAACTTTTTTCATACAGTTGAGAAAGGAGTGTGTATATTTAAAGAGAAAAAATTATTTCCAACTGGTTCTTTTACCTTCAAAAATGTTTTATTCTAAGAATTGCCTTTAATTTATTATATTTTACTTTACCTTCAACAGTCTTTGTTGTCATTCATTGTTGTCGAGGTGATTGCTGGTGTTTTCTCAGGCTGGTTGAATTATTATTCCACAAATGTTAATGGATCTAGAAGAGCCCTGTTTGGTGGATTAGATTAGATCTTTATTAACCGATAGAATTAAAGCATTCGTGACAACATCAGTAGGCCTATACAAGAAAAATTACATAACATATCGTGCAATATGATACAGATAAACTTAATTCTAGTAAGCTTAGCTTCAATTGCTTTAATTATAAGTTGAAAGTGAAAAACAATATGGATTACACACGGTAATTAAAAATATTTAACTTGTGAGGAAAAAGTCACGCTTTGAATATATCCTCGCAAGTTAAATATTTAGGCATTATTATTGACCAACATTTAAAATGGGACAAGTATATCTCCTTCTTGTGTAACAGACTGCGTACAACAATCCACAAATTTTTTATTCTACATTCTTATTTACCTATTTATGTTCTGCGTACCTTGTATTTAGCTCTGTTTCTATCAATAATTCAGTATGGTATATTAGGTTGGGGAGGAATGGCAAAATCGACACTCCAACCTTTAAATTTGCACCAATAAAGGATTATCAAAATTTGTCTCCATAAACCTTCAGATTACCCAACAAAATAAATTTTTCAAGAATTTGGTGTATCAAATCTAGAACAAATTTGTAAACAAACATTGCTGATTTACTTCCATAAAAATCACAGTCAATTTAAATTTGATCCTAATGAATACCACACGAGACAAAACAACTGTTTCTTTCTAAACACCCCCAAATGCCACACAATTGCTGGATTAAAACACAGCAGAAATTTTGGACCCAGAATATATACCGGTACCGGTAATGCATGTGCCGACCACACCACCTCATTCTAGTGCCGAGGTCATGGATAGCATGGGGCTCTACCTCCATGCCCCTCAAGTGCCTTCATGGCACGTTACAGGGATACCTTTACCTTTACTTTTTACCAGTAATGCATTAATTAGAGCTTACCCTGAACTAAGCACACTTAACACACATAGATTTAGGAAACAAATTAGATTAATTATTTAATTGTTTTGTATTTATTTTAAGCCAATTGAGTTAAAAATTAATACTCTAATATTGATGTACTTTTGTATTTTCTATTTGTATATATGTATATATATGTATGTATTTTAATATCCTATATTAATGTTATTGTGCTCAATGAACTCTCTTAATTTTGTGATATATTTGTATAACTGATCTGAACTGTGCTCGAGCACGAGCTTCTGTTCTTTCGGGCTGCAATGCAAAATGTAGCTCAAGTGTAATGTATTAAATAAATAAATTTGAAATTTGAATACACATTAATATTAAGTGATATGCCAAAAGAAAAAAAAAAATGTATCAATTTCTATATGAAGATCCCCATAATAATGTCATATGATAATATGGATGGAACTGTGCCACACACGCCTTGAGACTGACAGGCCAAGCTTGTATAATTAAGAATCTTACCTATATCCTATATTTATATTTTAAAAATAGTGTATTTCCGTAGCATTTTACACTGAATGACTTTATAAATCTAAAATAGTGGAGCTACATTGGCGTTGCAACAACTTCTATGGGCATAGTTTGCTTAAAAGAACAATGAAAGAGTAGTAGAACGGAGAAAAATTCTCTCTGGCACCGGGATTTGAACCCGGGTTTTCAGCTCTATGTGCTGATGCTTTGTCCAGTAAGCCACACCGGATTCCTCCACTTCTTGGGTTCCCTCTGGTGGCCGTCCTCTGCACTACGACATAGATGTCTATGCACGTAGGACTAATGTCCACATATGTGTGGAGGTACACTCATTAAGAGTGACTGGGAGTGACCGGGATCGATGGAATAAGCGCCGTCTTAAATCACAAGTGATTTACGCATATTGTTGTGGTGTGGCTTAGTGGATAAAGCATCAGCACGTAGAGCTGAAAATCCCGGTGCCAGAGAGAATTTTTCTCCGTTCCACTACTCTTTCATCGTATGATGACGCAGAATATCTGCATGGAAACATCATATTTACATTAAAATAATATATATTAAAAGAACAAGTTTAAACCCCTCATCATATCAAGATGAGTGCCTAGGAGGAGGAGCTTTCCATTTATACTCTTCTGAATCATTTTTTGCAAAGTTTGTGTACTGTAATGAAATATTTTAGTCTCATGCATTTTGTTTGTAAGACTTATTTAATGTGCAGATACGTTGAAATTTGAACTAGAGAAGACTGGCTTTATGTCTGCATTGCCATATCTAGTTATGGCCATTATACTGCAGTTTGCGGGACATATAGCAGACTGGTTGCGCTCTAGGAAAATCCTCAGCACAACTCAGGTATGTAGGTATTTTATAAAATAAGTTATCACTCAGACTGTTATGTACTGAGATAATAATTATATTTATACTATATCTTTTACTTGAGTTCAGCAAAGTAACTGGTAATATTTGAAACATATATTATGTGTTGGAGGCTGGGGGAGAAAATATTTTTATAAAGATAGGCTTAAGTTGTATTGAGTTCACTGTGAAGTTTAATAATATACTGTACCTCTGTTGCTTTGACCTTCATGGAAGCCACAGTCATTGGTCAAATCCCATCTAATGTACACAGCCTGAATGTGCATCATCTTGCTAATCTTACATTTCAGAGTCCTTTCATGTGTTTCTTTAGTATCATATAAAAATAAGCAGAAATAAATATTTTGGAAAATTCCCAGTTAATATATGAAAACTCTTGAATAACAGTTAATAATACAGTACAAATCGAACTTAAGACTATCTATTAATAAATTTCAAGTCAAATTTAGAAATAAGTTACTCATTGCTCAATATAATATTGTGTTCTATGTGAAAAAAATTAATGCTGGATAAATAACTCAATATTTTGATGACTGGCAACTAATAACTTTACTTATATTTGATTCATTTGGTGCAGTTGGTTTGGGTGTGTATTATATCTTTGGTGCTCATACCAGTATTTCATGAAATCATGTCTGCGTACTCTATTTATTCATATGGGAATTGAACAAAAATACGATTTCTTTGTGGAATTTGTTGTTACTGAAGGACCATATTAGAAATGAAGTTAACTGAGACGAATTAAAGATTTTCAATTTAAATGAATGAGTTCCAATGAAAATGGTAATATCATATGAAGAGAATGGAATCTGAAGAGAATGAAATCTGAAATATAAAGTTATTAGTCAGTTTTGAATCAATTGTGGAATTATGTCCACTACTTAAATACATCATTATTATATTATCATCAACTGATTATTATGTCTGGAGGGATATAGTCAAGATGAATATTGTAAAGTTAAGCATTGGAGTAAACAATTCTAAACTTCTAGGGAAGAAATTGTTTGCTGCTGCTGCTGCTGCTGCTGCTGCTGCTGCTGATGATGATGATGATGATGATGATGATGATGATAACTGCTTCTTAGATTCTGTATTGCAGATTTGGTGTCCAAACAAGTTTCGTAATATTCACATTTTTATAAACTTGTAGGCTATACAAAAATGAATTAATGTATTTTGTTATTAAAAGGTACAAGGTTTTTTCTATAGATAACCTGTCTTAATCTGAAATAAAATTACTTATTTGAAAGACAGGAATTCAGTTGTCAAGGTGTGTAATATCATAGTTGTATGATGACAGGTGAGGAAAGTGTTCAATTGTGGAGCGTTTATCAGCCAGACAGTGTTCATGCTGCTTGCCGCTTTCCTACTCACACCAGTGGGGGCTGTTACCTGCCTCACTATTGCTGTGGGTCTCGGGGGTTTTGCTTGGTCTGGTTTCAGGTGAGTTATGCAGGAAATATTGAATTTCGAATGTCTTGCTTTATATGAAAATTAAATAAACTAAAACTAGGCAGATTAGTTTAGACCTGAGACTCTGTATGCCAATGGACCCATTATGCATCCTTCACTAACATCAAAAGGAAAATTGGTGCATCGGTCGAATTCTCTTCTTCCTAAGAGAAGAGAAACAAGAATGCTTTAAGTGCCTTGTGGGTCATTCCATATCAAAAGACCCTATATGCAAAAAAAATTAAAATATTTCAAAGTAAATATTTAAAAATATTTCATCATAACAAAAGTTGACAACAAACACACCTTCAAAATATACAGAAAACCAACCACCACCACCACACACATACACAATACATCTAATCACCCCACACAACACAAACATGCTGCATTCAGGACAATGGTACACAGATTACTCAACATACCCATGAGCCAACAACACTACAATGGAGAAGTGAACACAATCAAATACATAGCACAAGAAAATGGTTACAACCCAAACATAATAGACAACATCATAAGGAAGACAAAACAAAAACTCAACAAGCACAAAAACATACAAAACACAACACAAACACAAGAACACATCACACTAACATACGAAAGCAAAAACACACACAAGATCGCATCCTCATTCAGAAAACAGAAATACAACATAGCATACAGAACAGAAAACACATTACAAAGACATCTCAACATACAAACAACACAAACAAATAAATACAACCACACAGGCGTATACAAGCTCACATGCAATAGTTGCGACAGTTTCTACATTGGACAGACAGGCAGATCATTCCAAACTCGATACAAAGAACACATTAAAGCAATAACCAGAGGACACAATGCATCTACATATGCCAAACACATAACTAATGCCAACCACACATACAATAACATAAATACAGACACGGAAATCCTACACATACAACCCAAAAACCAAAAACTCAACACACTAGAACAATATGAAATATACAGACACACTAAAACACACCCTAATCAAATACTCAACACACAGATCAATTTCAGAACACACACACTATTTGACACAACTCTTCATCACACAAACGCACCCACACAACAGGCAGCGAAGTTGAGATGGTGCCGAGACACAGAAGGCTCTGAGGATGGTGTTAAGTAGCAACGAAACAGCTGTAAGCCGCACATGCTTACATAATTAACACGAGTAAGATGGCCATTTAATCAATTATTTATTTTAAAGTAATTGTAATATCCATATTTCTAGAGTAGATGAACCTTCATACCAGATAAACAGTTAATTTCATGAAAATATTAAATTATTTAATGTCTGTGTCTCCTAATTTGATTAATAAAAGGGATCAATTTGCCTTTAGGTGACTATGCTTGTGTCTGTGCTTGCTTTTATATGAATGTTTGTAACAATGTTTGAAATTTGTAGGCTATGTGTTTATTTTTTTAATTAATTTCAATAGCAGTGGTATTTTTTTGTTTCCTTTGTAAATAAATATCTTTGTCACATTGCTGCTAATAAAAATATGTAATCTTAACATGTCTCCAAGTGTCACACACGCAACATTTCAAATTAGAATTTACGTGGAATGTTAATATTTCTCTGCAACTTCTACTATATCATCTTAAAAGTATACATTTCATTTATATCACCAACAAGTTATAATCATATTCATAATCCAAGAGAACAAAATCCTTGAGAAGGAGCTGTATCATTTCGTCACACACACACACGCACGCACGCACGCACGCACACACACCAGGACCTAGGCCCCGTTGATCGTGGACTGCCCACAGACTGCTCTAACAATAGATCTCTACTGTTTCAACATGGAGGAAGACCTAAATCAATGTATAGAGAACGCTCTCAACTTATTGCTAAGTGTGACGGAAAAGAGTGGTAACCTTAGGAAAGATCTCAAGCAAGATATACATAGTTCTGTAAGTGACTTGAGAAAATGTGTCTCTCGTATGAAAAGTCAGCTGGAAGAGAAGAATAAAAAAATTGCAGAGTTGGAAGCTAGAGCAGAGAAAATGGTGGAGCAGCATGTGCCAGAAAGGGAAGCAGTTGGGACCTGTGCGGTGTCATCCCAAACGCACAAGCCTAGGAGTTACGCTTCTGCCATGCGGAACGAGCGAGAACCTGAAGAAAGTAAAAAATATAAACTATTTGTCAAGTCAAAGAATAACGAATCTGCAGAAGCTGTAAGGGTAATTTTGAAGCGTAACATCAATCCCACTGAATTAAAAGTGGGAATAAGGTCTTTAAAAGCCCTCAGAGATGGAAGATTAATAATTGAAGCGGGATGTAAAAGCGAAATCGACATTCTGAGCAGGAAGATCGAAGAGGAGTGCAGCCAACATTTAGAGGCTAATACTCCTAGTCTTCGAAAACCGAATTTGATCATCAGGAACATACCAGAGGAAGTTACTGTAGAAAATGCTTCTGCAATCATTTTATCCCAGAACTCCGAATTGAACTTGAATGAGGAAGTAATTAAGCCCAAGTTTATCTTCAAGAATAAGAAAAGTGTTAGCAACTTGGTTGTAGAAGTAAATTCTGAAACACGGAGGCTCCTTGTTCAGCGGAAATTGAAACTGGGTTGGCATATCTGCAAGATTGACGACTATGTAAAAGTTAATCGTTGTTACCGATGCAGTAAATATCGACACAAAGCAGAGAATTGCAACGGACAATTGACATGCCCTCTCCGTGCAGGACAACATAAACTACAAGATTGTAAAGCTGAGGAGAAAGACTTCAAATGTATCAATTGTATTACATTTAACACTTATGCTAAAAAAGGAAAAGTAGACGAAAACCATTCATCTCTAAACAAAAACTGTCCATGTCTACAGTCTCAAATCGAAAGGTACAAACAAAATACCGACTACTAAAAATGGCAGGTCTGCATAATACAGGAATTAAATGTCTGCAAATCAATTTGAAACACTCTAGAGTAGCAACCAACAATCTCATGCAGATAATTAAGGAATATAGTTTAGACGTAATATTCGTACAGGAACCGTATACGATAAATGATAAAATGGCCGGCATATCATCCAATTACAGAATTTTCTCTTACGGACAACCTAATATAAGAGCAGCGATCATCATTACGAATAAAAGTGTTGATGCAATAATGATAAATCAAATATCCGATTCAGACATGGTTGTTATCGAACTTATTCAGGATAAATTCAGCACTTATGCAGTTAGCATGTATATGGATATTACTACGGATATAAATATCGACTTCAGGAAAATTGATAACATTTTATCTTTCACGAAAGGGAAATGTCTACTAATTTGTATGGACAGCAATGCGAGGTCAAAGACCTGGTATGATGTTATCACTAATAATCGAGGCAAATTAGTGGAGGAATACTTGACTTCAAGCAACTTGTATATAATGAACGAGGAGAGTGAACATACTACCTTCGACAACGGAAGAGGGAAAAGCAATGTCGACCTAACTGTATCCAATGGCCAACTTCTCTCAAGAATAAGCGACTGGGAATGCGGAGGAGAGGAAAGCTGCTCCGATCATCGCTATCTTACATTCAACATGAAACATCACGCAGTGCATAATGGAACACTCGATTTTCATGGCATAAAATACATCATAAATGACGAGAAGCTTGCAGAATTCAACAAAGAACTCGCAAGCGAGTTTTCAAAGAAAATCTGTCAGAGTTCTATGGTAGGAGAAATTAAAAAACTAGACGCAGAAATGTGCAAACTTGTAGAAGATGCAACAGATATAGAAAATTTGATTGAAGAACACGATCTAATTTTAAGAACGGCGTGCAGGAGATGCTTCAGGATAAGTCGGTCATCAGGGAAACCACTACAGAGGAAAACAGTTCCTTGGTGGAGTGATAAACTAACAATAATGCGGAAGAAAACAAATGCTATGAGAAGACGTTTCCAAAGAACTAAAAACGATCAAAATCTTAGAGACGAAAGGAAAATGCTGTACCTGGATGAGAAGAGGAAGTACGAGGCACTCATTAATAAGGAAAAAACTGATTCATGGCGACAATTCTGTAGTTTAACACCATCTAATAACCCATGGAATGCTGTATACCGGCTTTCATCAGGAAAAATAAGACATTCTACGCAGCTGACAACTTTAAAGAAACCCGATGGCTCTTCAACAGAGGACATGAAAGAAACACTACAGTACATGCTCGAGAGCTTCACGCCAGAAGATCTGGAAAGCGAAGACAATGAATATCATAGACACGTGAGGGAGATAAACAATCTGCCCATCTATACACAGGACGATAAGGAATTCACTTCACAAGAAATAGGAGGAATTCTAAACAACATGGACCCGAATAAATCACCAGGTGAAGACGGAATAAACAGCAAAATTTTACTCCAAGTTTTCAAACAATTTCCAAAATATATCACGTCCATTTATAACGCTTGCCTTTCGAAAGGATACTTCCCTCGACAATGGAAGAGAGCTAAACTGATTCCAATCGTTAAACCCGGAAAAGAAACAAGTACAGATGTGACAAAATTTCGTCCAATAAGCCTTCTAAATACAGCTGGGAAAGTGCTTGAAAAGCTGCTAATAAATAGAATCATGCACCATGTATACTCCAAAAATCTTCTAAACCACAATCAGTACGGCTTCACGCCATACAAAAGCACAGTGGATGCTTCGATGGCACTAAAGCAGTATATGGAACAAAGCTTATGTCAAAAAGAATACATTATTATTGTGAGCTTAGATGTGAGAGGTGCATTCAATGCAGCTTGGTGGCCAAGCATCTTATATGCCTTGCGGGAATTTCAGTGTCCTAAGAATCTATATACTCTCTCAAAGAGCTACTTCAGCAACAGAAGTGCATCATTGTATGTGAATAATATAAAGGTTAAGAGAAACATTACAAAGGGCTGTCCTCAAGGATCCTGTTGTGGTCCTGGATTTTGGAACATCCAGTATGATTCCGTACTTAATCTCCAATACTCCAGTCACAGCAAAGCTATCGCATTTGCAGATGACTTGCTCATAATAACAAAAGGTTCAAGCATGCTGGAAGCAGAAAACTTTGCCAATTCAGAGTTACAAAAGATCATACACTGGGCTAATAACAACAAAATAAGATTTAACGAGGAAAAGTCCAAAGTCATGCTGGTGACACGGAGGAGGCGCAGAGATAAAGCATCTATCAATATATTCCTCAACAACAAAGAATTGGAACAAGTTCAGACAATTAGATACCTCGGAATAACTCTGGATGAAAAATTCAATTTCACTGCACACATCCAGAATATAACAGACAGGTCCATGACTTTGATTAACGCCCTGTCCAAATCCGCAAAGCTAAACTGGGGATTAAACCACGGAGCACTAAGAACAATATATACAGGAGCGATTTTGCCCCTGTTGTCTTATGGAGCACCCGTATGGTTAGAGGCACTCAACATCACATCAAACAGGAAAAAACTTGAAAGAGTACAAAGACTGATAAACATAAAGATTGCAAAAGCATTCCGAACAACGTCAACTGAAGCTCTTTGCATCCTGACTGGTCTCACTCCTATCACCATTAAGTTAGAAGAGATAGCTAGAAACTACAAGACGAAAAAAGGACTATTAGGCAGTAACATTGAGAGACCTTTGGAACTCAGGGACTGGCCCCATCCGGCAGACTTTCCTGCCATTGAAGATACAAAACCAAACGAAGATTACGCTTACGAAATCTACACTGATGGGAGTAAGTCCAGTGAAGGGGTAGGTTCAGGAGTAGCAGTATTTTTCGGCGACGATCTCGTACAACAATCTAAATTCAGACTTCATGGTGAATGCTCAAATAACCAGGCTGAACAGTTCGCAATCCTAAAAGCACTTCATATAGTTAATGATCTACAACTACAGCACAACACCCCTAAGACTGCATCATTGTATACAGACAGTAAGATCATCCTAGACTCCCTCCAAAACAGCAGGAACCACAATTCATTAATAGAAGAAATCAGAAAGGAATTGACTTCCTTAAGAGGAACAGGTTGGATCATAACCTTCAGCTGGGTTAAGGCGCATATAGGGATCTTCGGGAACGAGCTTGCCGATCGCCTTGCCAAGAAAGCCACAAGAGAAGACACACTCCACTACAGCAAGATCCCCATGAGTGGAGTAACAAAGACTTCACGAGAAGAAAGCCTTGCGAAGTGGGAAAATCAGTGGCAGCTAGCAAAAAACGGTGCGGAAACAAGAAGATATTTTCCACAAGTCTCGCAGAGACTAGCACTACACATACCTGTTTCAGCTGGACTGACAACCATGCTAACTGGTCATGGAAGAATCAACGCATACTACCACAGATTCCGCATCATACAAGACCCAACATGCAGCTGCAATAACGGCGAAGAGACAGTTGATCATATTTTACTCGAGTGCACGAAATACAACAAGCCCCGAAACAAACTGAAATGATCATAAATTTCAAAGGAGGAAGGTGGCCACCGAACAAGACCGATCTCATGGAAAAATACTTGAAGGAATATTGTAAATTCATAAGAGAAGTAGATCTAGAAAGTTGACGACACGTATAGCATTAAGATAACGAAATGATGAAAACGTAAGGTAAAAAAACTCTAAAATTGGAATTTAAACTTATACAGAAAAAGAGTCACAAAATAGATTAAGAATAAGTAATAAATACCAATAAGACATTAGTTGAGGAATTATATTCAAACCTATTAAATTTGTCAAAATAGAGTAAATAAAATATGATTGTATTAAGTTAATATAAATAATAATGAAGGATACAAGTCTCATAATAGAATATCAGAATACTTAATAACAATGTAACATATAAATATACACTATTCAAAATTATTTCTAAGTTTATAACATGATATATTCATTCTAGTCACAATAGCATAAATTACATTGCCCTATAAGTAATAAATTCTGTCGCATATATAATTGTAAGAACATTGTAATCCTGTAAGCAAAAACCAGACATGTAGTATTGCTTATGTAATGGAGCATGTTGTCCAAATAAAGATTGAAAAAAAAAAAAAAAAAAAAAAAAAAACACACACACACACAACAAAGATTGATATTTTATTTTTGTTAAGTGTATTCTTCTTAACCAACTCGAAACTTCATAACTGAATTAAGTACCGGTAATTGGTGGCTAATAAAATATCTGAAAATAAAAATGTTAGCTCTTAAAACATTTAATCTGCAATGTCTTTTGTAAGTGAATCTGCTGTCAAAATGTCACACAAGCAACCGTGAAATGACCCTTTTGTAACTGTCACTCAGTTTTGAAACAATTGTGGAATCATGTGCACAGAAAATTTAAAAGTTACTAGATGAATAGCTAGTGTGTTGCGAATTTTTGCCCAGAATCTACGTTTTAAACAGTACCAAATAATTTTAGTTAATACACTAACAGTATTTCTCAACCTTTTTCAACCCGAAGACCAATCAAATGTCAAAAATAATTCTACGGACCACTAACTTATATGGGCATAATTTTTTACTTATGTGTATATTATTAAAATTTGTCCCATTTGGGATATATTGTACTATTATAACATAATAAATCTAAGAGCATGTTTTGAATTCCTACAGAAACACAGCTATGAAATTGGAAGTGAACTATTAAAAGTGAATTATATATTGAACAGACTCTTAATATTTATTAACCAAATGAATAATAATATTATGAACCTACAAAGGGAGAGAGTAAACTATAGAAAAGAAAGGAATAATAATAATAATAATAATAATAATAATAATAATAATAATAATAATAATAATATTACCGAAATGTTATTACTCTCTGTTAATAAGATGGCTGAGCTTGTTGCCCCTTGCAAAGTTCCTGGATATCTGGCTCAATATTAGTCAAATTCAGTCTAAGATCGGCACAAACATTAAGTCGGTTCCTGTATTTTGTTTTTATTTGAAGGAGCAATGAAAATGCTTTCTGACAAAGATAGGTTGTTGAGAACTATATGACGATTTTCGATGCTTCTTCAGATCGGAATATTCAATTCTCACTGAAGGCGAGATCCAGAATCGAGGCAAACCAAGATCACGGAATTGCATTTTAAGCTGACTGTCACTTGAAAGCTCAATTAACTGTTCTTTCTTCAATAACCGAAGGTGATTCTCGTAACTGTAAGCCTGAAATGTGTTGCGAATCCACATAAATTTCTCATAAAAGTTATTTGGAAAATATGTTTCAATTTTTGTTTCACAGTTTTGAGATGGTTACAAACCCTTTCAAGAGGCTCAGAAAAGACATAAATATCATTTTCCACTAAAAATGATTCCAATGTTGGAAAAGCTGCACATTTCCTGTCTTTTATGTAACTAATCCATAACACTGTTTTTTCTCGAATGGCTTTATTTTATCATAGGCATCAAGAACGGTTAAAGATTTTCCCTGAAGAGAGAGATTTAAGTTCATTTAACTTATAAAAATTATCTGAAAGATAATACTAGTAACCATGCTTTATCAACAATGAGTGATGCAAAATCAGAATTTATGATCACTTACGAACAATAAAACTTCGTGCTTTGATTGAAATAACCTTGCTAATACTTTGCCCCTGGAAAGCAAGCGAATTTTATAATGAAGCAAAAGTTGTGTGAATTCACTGCCCATTTCATCGCACAATATGGAAAATAATTTGTTATTTAACGGTCGAGCCTTAATAATATTAACTAGCTTCACAGCCTTATCGAGCATAATTTAAAATTCTGGTGGCATTCCTTTGGAGGCCAGTGCTTCCCTATGTATGAAACAATGCACCCAATTCATATCAGGAGCTACTTCTATGCCTGCCTGTAAGGGAGCGAGCTCCATCCGTACAGAAGCCCACACATTTTCCCCACTGGATCCCTTTGTCTCTTATGTAACAGTGAAATATTTCTTCTCCAGTTGTTCGGATTTGCAAAATTCTACAAAACAAAATATCGTCATGTATGTCTCACCATATGCATATCTAACGTAGCATAGTAACTGGGAGTGCGTAATTTGTAATATCAGTAGTTTCGTATATTTGTAATGCATAATAAGGATTCTTCTCAAGTCTTTCCATTAACTGAGGTTCCACTTTACCTGCCATATCGTTTGAAAGAGGAATCAAATCAATATCTTTTAGTAACTTGTTGCCAAACTTAGTTTTCACCACATCTTTTATTGGTGGAAGAAGTAAATTTTCCCTGACAGAATAAGGTTTCCCTGTTTTGGCAATGCGCAAACTGAAGAGGTAGGGTGCTTCCAGTGCCTTGCTATTAATCGAACCCATGACCGAAACTTTATCTTTCCCATAATTTTAGTGTACCTAAGTGTCGCTGGAAAAATTCTATAGGTTTATTTTTTACATCATAATGCTTTGTTTCTAAATATCGTCAGAGTTTTACTATGTCCTGATTGTACCTATGCAGTGTAAAATATTACCATTGCAATTAAAACTCACCATTAAGCAAAGTCTGCATGGTATAGTAAAAAAAAAAAAACAAGGTACAATGAAAATGTAAGAAAAAAGTTTTTGATGTCACTGTAGCTGGTAAAACTGAGTTGTAATTCAAGGTACAATAAAAATGTAAGGAAAAAGTTTTTGATGTCACTGTAGCTGGTAAAACTGGATTGTAATTCAAGGTACAATAAAAATGTAAGGAAAAAGTTTTTGATGTCACTGTAGCTGGTAAAACTGGATTGTAATTCAAGGTAGTATAATAAAAATGTAAGGAAAAAGTTTTTGATGCCACTGCAGTTGGTAATACTGAAAGCAATTATGGTATGTAAAATTCTAGCTGGTATAATTGGATCGTAATTCTGACCTATAATACGATATTGGGGGAAAGGATCTAGCCACCCTACCCCATTATCTCCTGGCTTAGTTGCCTCATGAGTGATGCCTTATTGGTGTCACTTGTGAAGTTCAAACCTGTCTCCGGACATATTTGATCACCAACTAACCAATACGATATAAACATAGGTTTGGAATAGTTTAATATTATTGCTAGAATTAAAAATATTCATTAACTATTCATGTTCGTGTATTCCTATTTTATTATTTAGTTATAAACGAATGTTGCAGTGTGAATCATTTGGACATTGCCCCCCAGCATGCCAGTGTTCTGATGGGCCTCTCCAACACAGTAGCCACTTTGCCTGGTATGATCAGTCCAGCCATAACTGGCTACATTGTTCAGAACAAGGTAAGTAGGCCTACAATGACAGATCAGGAAAACTTTCTAACACGTACTTCCAAACAACTAATTAACTCATTTTTAAGAACAGAAGTATCTTCCTTAAATTACAAAAGATTATGAATAATATTATTAAAGTTTATCGGTATAAATATACTCAAATATGGAAGCTAAAATCCAACTGGAGAGAGAAGGCAACAACTTTCAGCTAACAAGAGGAGTCAGACAAGGAGACCCCACATCGCCCAGCTTGTTTATTAGCCTGCTGGAAGACATCTTTCGGAAAAATGAGGATGGACTGGGGAATCCAGATAAATGGGCAGAAACTCCGAGACCTAAGGTTCGCAGACGACATCATCTTGTTTGCAACTTCTGCAGATGAATTAAGTCGAGGCATACAAGAATTAGCCCCGCAGAGTAACAAAGCTGGACTGGAACTAAATCTCCAGAAAACAAAACTAATGACCAACAGCAACGAGGAAATTATTCAAATAAACAACAGAGAACTAGAATACGTCATCGAATACACCTACCTAGGACAAATAGTGACATTTAACAACGCTACCCGCAAAGAAGTCGAGAGACGCATTTCGGTAGCATGGTCAAAATTCTGGAGTCTGAGATTTATCCTCACAAGCCAAGAATACAGTATAAGAATAAAAAAAAAAATACTGGACAGCTGCATCCTTCCTCTCCTACTATATGGAGCCCAAACCTGGGCTCTAACAGACAGAGAAAGAAAAATGTTAGGAACATGCCAAAGAAAGTTGGAGAGAAAGATTCTTGACGTCAGCCTCCATGACAGAATCCGCAACGAAGACCTGATGAGGAAGATGACAGGCATCAAAGACGCAGCAACATCAGCTGCCTACATCAAATGGAAGTGGGCGGGCCACGTCATGAGGATGGACCACAACAGATGGGCGCACAAAACAATAGCCTGGGACCCAAGAACCGGACAAAGGAGCGTAGGCTGACAGAAAAAAGATGGGCGGACGATCTGAAACTTCACTTTGGATCCAACTGGACGACAACAGCCAAGGACCGCCGAGAATGGAGACTACTGATAGATGCAGCATCAAAAGAATGAGGATCTTTCCTGAACTGGCTACGCGGGAATGCCAGAATAGCCACCTTGCCAGCCAAGAGGCCCTTGCCCTACAGGGATTCTGCGGGCTAATTCTAATTCTAATTCTAATATCGGTATAGTAATATACTGGTAACTTATAATATGGTTTAATCTGAAGATGTTCTGTGAAGGCTACATAAAATGGGAATACTTAATACTGCTTCAAAATCTGCTTTGTTGTGCTGAAATTGGGCTTTTTTGTGCTCTACACAAAACGAGAAAATGAGCTCTACTGATTCTGAATGAAAACTTTTCAGAAAATGAACGGCTCTCTGCAAAAGAGCAATAAATAAACTGCACAGAAAAAATATATATTTAATATATACATCTCTTCTCATATTATAAAGACAATAATCAATTCTGCTGGAGAAATTACACAATAGAAACACTTTTCAAGAACAGTCCTAAAGACGAAATAAATACAAAGCAAAACGTTGTAATTCTAATAGATTCTAGAGCTCTAGTAGATGCTGTTTTCAAGTAACGACTCACATTAGAATGCACAGTACATTTAATTAGAACATTAATGAAGCTTCCTAAAATAAGATATAATACGAAAGAAAGTAGGAGACATGTGTGTCAAAAATGGAACATCATCGGTACAGGTACCGGTACCAACTGACAACAAGGATCAAGCAGGCAGACTGGCGGATGGGTGGGCAGGTAGGCAAACAGGCAGGTAGACAGACAAATGAATAAGAAAACAAAGAAATACATACTACTACTACTTATGGCTTTTAAGGAACCTGGAGGTTCATTGCCACCCTCACATAACCTGCCATCGGTCCCTATCCTGAGCAAGATTAATCCAGTCCCTACCATCATATCCCACCTCCCTCAAATACATTTTAATATTATCCTCCCATCTACCTCTCGGCCTCCCAAAAGGTCTTATTCCCACCGGCAACACTCTATATGCATTTCTGGATTCACCCATACATGCTACATGCCCTGCCCAACTCAAACGTCTGGATTTAATGTTCCTAATTATGTCAGGTGAAGAATACAATGCGTGCAGTTCTCCGTTGTGTAACTTTCTCCATTCTCCTGTAACTTCATCCCTCTTAGCCCCAAATAGTTTCCTAAGAACCTTATTCTCAAGCACCCTTAATCTCTGTTCCTCTCAAAATGAGAGTCCAAGTTTCACAATCATACAGAACAACCGGTAATATAGCTGTTTTATAAATTCTAACTTTTACATTTTTTGACAGCAGACTAGATGACAAAAGCTTCTCAACCGAATAATAACACGCATTTCCCATATTTATTCTGCGTTTAATTTCTTCCCAAGTGTCATTTATATTTGTTACTGTTGCTCCAAGAAATTTGAATTTTTCTACCTCTTCGAAGGATAAATCTCCAATTTTTATAGTTTCATTTCGTACAATATTCTGGTCACGAGACATAATCATATACTTGTCTTTTCGGGATTTACTTCCAAACCTATCACTTACTTGCTTCAAGTAGAATTTCCGTGTTTTCTCTAATCGTTTGTGGATTTTCTCCTAACATATTTACGTCATCCGCATAGACAAGAAGCTGATGTAACCTATTCAATTAGGAAATACATAAAAAAGGAAAAAAAAGAATTAATTAAAATTGGAATTTTATCAGATAATGCTTAAACAATTGAAAACAAAACATATATTTTAATCCAAACAGACTTTTATGCTTAGGAAATCACTTCACGTTGGCAGTGATTGCTTAGCACTTCTTTACAGAAATAAATTGCTTAGTTGAGGATTCATAATATGAAACATATGTAGACAAACATAACATATAACATTTGATAAAATATGGACGAAAGGAAACATCTATTATAGAACATTTTGGATTATATTTGAAGCAAGAGATAGAATGGTTCAAACCACAATCTAATTACTGTACAGCAACATTACTGGTACAGTAGAACCTCTATTATCCGTGGTAATAAAGGGGATGGACTGAGTGGTTAATCGAAAAAATTGGATAATCTGTATCATAAAATATTTTCATAACTTAAGTGCATAATACGTACTGTTTCGAAATTTCATCTGTGGTGTTGTATTTAATATGCTAGATAGTGAATCAGAAGTTCACTAATTTAATTCTGATTCTTAACGATTAATTTTTAAGGGCCAATGCCTTGTGATGGCTATCTGCAGAAAGACAGGAATAGTCCAGGTCTCGTGTTGTGAATTCATATACTTGATACACTTTGTCTTTTTTATTAAATCACACACACAGTTGTAACGCCAATCCCGTATTCTGATGCAAGACTAGTTACTGCACAATTTTTCTTTTCCTAGTTATTTGCACTTTTTTCGATACTTATCAAACACGTTTCTTTTGACACTCGTGGAAGACAGTTTGCACAGAAGTTACGCAGTATGGCCATAAAACAGTAGGACAAGGACTGAATGATGCATAGGTTTGCTATAAATTGAGCAGAAGTTCTTGGTGTCATTTCTTAGAAAGCAAGTAGTGACTATTTTACATGTTCGGAAAAAAACCCACAAGTAACTCTTCCTATTGGCAAGATCGGCAGTAATATTGTGTAAGGGTAATGGCTTGTAATAACACGTTTCTTTCTGCAGCAAAAAAATACTACTACTAATAATAAATAATAATAATAAAAGGAAAGAGTGAAAGAAAGACAGTCGGATAATCTGCAGATCGGTTAATAGAGTGATGGATAATCAGAGCTCTACTATATTTTATAGGTCGCCTATTTATGATAAAAGGATTTGGATTGAGTTAAAAAAATAGACACCATACTGGACAAAATAGACGAAGAGTACATGGGGAAAAACGATCAAAGTCACAAATCTCATAAGGATGATGTCATCATCCAATTCAGCATATTAATGCAAACTTCAGTGTTTAGCTTATCAAAACTGGTAAAGGAGAATTATCACCACGGATACAGTCATCCTTTCCTACATTTTCGTTAGGAACAGCAATAAGTTTTGCAGTAATATACTGAATTAATGATGACATCACCCTTAAGAAAATTGTGACTTTGATCGTTTTTCCCATGTAGCCTACTCTTCATTGACATATCCCTAATAAAAAGGAAAGAGAATAATATCGATGTAAAACAAGTTGGAAATTTGTAATGTAATAGGTTATGACTGAACACTTTAATAGTTATTTTTATCAGTCTATCTGCTGTTGGCAGTTTCATTTCCCTCTTTTAAAGATCACAAGAAAGATCAGCTAATTCTGTTAGTGCATCGAGCATTATTCCTAAATTTTCTAATAACTGTACACATGCCAAATATTTCCGTAAACCATAGTATGTAGTGCTTTCTTTCGGATCATTTGTAACCTCATTCTGAGCCTTTTAAAAAGTGGGAATATAAACTCTCAATTCGGTGAGTTTCGTCAACTAAAAGAACTTTGCAGACTGTGTGGGAAAACTTTGCAGCAAAATCCAGGCCATTACGCTAAGTAGCTAATATTATGATTAAATTAAGTAAATTCAAGATGCAGTAAAATCATACAGGAGTAGAGGAGTCTAGCTGCCAATTTAGAATTAATATTATTAACTACTCGGTCATCTCACAGAGGAATGAATAAATAGGCTATGTCCATCCAAAGAAAATGTGGAAGCCACCAGCATAGCTCAGGCAATAGCATATTTTCTGTGTTTGGGCATGTGTTCAATTCCCGCTTGGGCTGTTACCTTGGTTTTTTTTTTTTTTCCGACTGTAAGACTATAGTCCATCGTCTCGCCATAATCAATTTTATCAACACTAAATAACCCAGAAGTTGAAACAGCATCATTAAACAACCAACTGAAAAAAAAGAGGTGGAGGACTGGAAATTCAGCACTGAATGGTTGTTGTAATTGAATGGAAGGAGAAGAAGGAAGAGGAGAAAGAGGAAGTGACGATGATTGTTGTTATTATTATTTCACAAAATCAAGTTACACAACTAGTTTAGCTGTTAGGATTAGTAAATTCAATAATATTAACAACATTTCTACAGGTTAGTGAAAGAATAAAAATTAAGATAGTATTAATTGATGTATTTATATTGAAACAAACGCTATTGATGTCGAATTATTTTAATTTTTACAGAAGGCATCAGAATGGCAGATTGTCTTCTACATAGCAAGTGCCATCTATCTTGCGGGGGCAATAATCTACGGTCTGTTTGCTTCGGGAGACAGGCAAAGTTGGGCTATGGATGAAGATCAGAAAGCAAGAAAACCAACAAGTGAACAGTGCTACACAAATACAGCTATGGAACTTGATTCTGGACAATAACTACATTTAAAACATAGTTGAAACTTTCTGGAGTACCGGTAGCCATGTAATATGGAAGAAATGATGTTTCATCACATCAAGTGTCTGTTTTCCTCGTTTTACATCTAATAGAAGAACTACTTCTTGTGCAGAAGTCACGTTGATGGAATTACATGATCAGTAGGAGGCGGATGTTGATGAAAAGTCATCTTTTTTTTTTTTTTCACATTAGGACAACGCTTATTAATATAGAAATCCTTTCTATGTTAATATCAACGTGGTGATTTCTTATATAGCATTTTTTGACATTTTTGAACTAATAGGTCATTTTTATATTTTTTCGGCATTTTTTGGTCATTTTTAATACTTTGAAGATCTTTTAGATCATTTGGAATGCATTTTCCTTTCTTCTTTACCGATAGATCTGTTAAATCATTTTCTAACCAAATATGTCAGTAGTAATTACCTACTGAATAAGTGAATAACAGTGAAGTTTGAGTTTTATAGTTTGGAACAGACTCTAAAGGTAGTTGACAGTATTTTTTAACATAAAGATTGCAAGAATGCACGCTGCGCCCACAATTTGTTCTATCATTCACACTCCTTCATCTGGAAGATCTGGTAACAAAAGTGAAGTGCGGACATGGACCACCCCTGATTGAAACACATTGTAAATCCCCATTAAAATTTATAGTTTTCCCTTAAAACCTTTATTTTGTTACATGTTCTTTTCCCTTATCTGTGTCAAATTCCAGGAAGTTGCCTCCTCTCTCCGATATTTGCAGAGCAGTCATTGAAACAAGGTGACTAATTTTTAAGAAGTTGTAGTGCGAGTACGGTGAATAATATTTACATGTCATTTTCTTTTAATCTTATGTCATTTATCCATTAAGGGCATTTTAATGATTATTTTAAGTAGATTTTTAGGTCATCAACATCAGCCCCCTAGGGGTGCTATGCATAGACATTTCGCTAGCCCGTGCTACAAGCATGCTAAACTAGTCCCGGCTATCGAGTGATTACTTGTACAGGATACATATCATATCATATTGCTAACACTGGTTTATGAATACGAAAAACGTTAGTTCGCTGATCATCCACTGGAAGCCAGCGCTAAGAATGTCTATGAATATGGCCCCTAATGATCAGTCATGGATGAGCGCTGCGATGCACTCTACTCTAATACTCCACATTCGACGAATTTAAGCATAGATCCCTTTAACTAGGAGAGGTTACTACAGACAGTGTCGTTCGAGTGGTTACTTGCCTAGCATTTTGCTGAGACTAACCTCCTGTTATAACATTTGAGAGGGGTAAAATACCGAGCTGAAGTGACAATACATGTCTTCATATGACTTGGGCTTTCTTTTGATGTATCACAATATAGTTTCTTTGAAACTCCTTTAATACTTCCTAACCCTATTATATTCAACTGGTTTTTGTATCTGCTGTACCTATTTTAGGAAAGTGTAAGTTGTCTTGCGAAATATCTCCATCCAAAGAAATATTTAGGAACTTTTAAAAGGGAAATAATAAATCCGGATAGGATTAGAAGTCCATTGATTTTATAAAGACATGACAAATCATTCCGTCACAATTGAACTACAGGTCTGACAAATATTTTCTCTACAGAGTACTGTGTATTATTAGAAGAAAATTCTTCTAGCACTTATAAAATCAGCTAGAGAGAGGGATAAACTTGCAACCCCTTAGAATTTGGTGTGATTGTAATTTGAATTTGATACTTAGTGAAATGCTCGTATAGTGATCAGTGTCGGGTTAATAGAAAGCCTTGTCCAGTGAAAAGCGGCAATGCCACAGGTTTGTCTTGTAATTGCAAAGGTTCAGATGTTGCGATGCATGTCTTTTCATTTAAATTGTTAATTGTGACATCAAACATCAATAATATAGATCTCCAATCTCTTAAAGGAGCTCAAGATGGGAAGAATACTTCACATAAATTTCTCTTGCACTAACACTACATCTCATGTCGCTAAAAATATACTTGAAAAGGTCGTGAAACACATTGTAGAAAACAAACGGGAAGTAAGTGCATTAATAGATGAATCTACCACACTAAGAAAAAAGCAGACATTAGTTGTGTGTTTAAAATTTTCTATGCAGGACACTGATAGGTGTAAACTATGTGTTTAGGTCTGACTGAACTCGAGAGTTAAAGAGCTTCCACTGTCCTTGAAAAACTCAGTTTGTTCGGAATGAATGAAGAATATTTAAAAGAATGTCTCACACATGTTTCATGTGATGGTGCCTCAACAACAATGATAGGCAGAAAAAGTAGTGTAAGGGTGGAACTAAAAAAAAATATTTCTCTCTATCATAATCTGACATTGCAATAACCACAGACTAGAGCTAGCTGTTAATGATTCCAACAGATATGTCCATGGACTAAATTTTTAGATATTTTTAGAAAAATGATATGCTATACAGTCAATCTCCTAAGAACCAAAGAGAACTAAACACCTGTGCAAAACGTCTGTATATTGGTAAAATTTTCACAATTTAGTGAGTTTCATCAACTAAAAGAACTTTGCAGGTTGTGTGGGGAAACTTGAGAGTTTATTTCCCATTTTCAAAAGGCTCAGAATGAGGTTACAAGAGATCAGAAAGAAAGAGCTAAATATTCTGGTTTACTGAAATATTTGGCAAGTATAGAGTTTGTAGAAAATTTAGGAATAATGCTCGATGCACTAACAGAATTAGCTGATTTTTCATGTGATCTCCAAAAAAGAGGGATATGACATTGTCAACAGCAGAAAAAACTGATAAAAAGAACTATTAGAGTATTGCAGCAAAATCCAGGCCAAGGTACTGGTACCCAGCTAATAGTTGGTTGGTACTGGTAGCCAATGCTCTGGTATCATGACAATGAAGCCATCAATCGTCTTGCAGTCCATTATTTTTCTGTGATGTTGAGATTAACAGGCAAAGCTTCGCTAATAGCACAGTCTAGTATATACAGTCACGAAGCTTGAGTTGTTGAGGTTACTAGGAACAATAAACTGTGCAGGTACTATTTCGCATTGTCTGTACTGAGGCGATAGTAGCGATCCTAGTGGGTAGCAACTATCTATGGATGCATATTTATTTCAAATTGAGCTTCGTGAGTGTATATACTAGACTGTGCTAATAGTATGACTGAATTAAGTAAATTCAAAATGCAATAAAATACAAAGTATCAATGCAGGACTGTTGTATAGAAGTCTTGCTGCCAATTTAGACTCAAGATTATTAACTACTCAGTCATCTCACAGAGGAATGAATGAAGCATTGAAATATTATGTTAATATCCAACAATATTATTAGGCCTATGTGTTTTTTAATACTATTGGATTTTAACATAATAGGCATATACATTTTAATGATTTAAAAGATTGTGTGTTTTTTAATACTGTTGAATTTTAACATAATATATACCGGTAATTTAATGATTCAAAAGATTATGTGTTTTAAAGGTTGTGTGTTTCTTCATTGTTCTGTAGACACTTTTAACACTTACATAATCACTGATTAATTCTAAAACTTCTTTACTGTGTTAAGTTTAAATTTAACACAGTAAGAAATCGTAAATTTAACACATAAAGAAGTTGTAAAGTTAATCAATGGTTACGTGTTTTTAATAACTTACTGTTGGATTTTAACATAATTACCGGTAATATATTAATGATTCAAAAGATTATGTGTTTTTTAATACAGGTAGGCCTATTGTTGGATTTGAACATAAAATAGTGCACATCTGTAATCAATTTAGAATCTCAAATAACAGGAAAATGATTAGAGCTTTCAGGGAGTACAAAGAATATAGAAATTATGGAAGAAAGCCAGATGATCTATTGCCACTTCTTTGTGCTTCAGACATTATTGCTGTATCAACAGCTGAGTGTGAATGATCCTTTAGCTCCATGAATGAGTCTGTAACTCCAATAAGTATTGCTCTTTTGGTGGAATCTAGGCCTATATGGTACCAATAGCTGATTTGATGTTCAATTTAACTGAACTTCCTCTTTATGAGTTCGACTCACTGTCATAAGTGAAATCCTGGCTGTCAACTGGGAGGCGATCAGCAGAAGAACTCTCCTGTCGTAAAATAAAAATGACTGCAGAACAATATCCCTATGAACTGGTCTGGAAACTTTTGAAGGGTTAGATGAGTACCCGTAGTTATAATTTTCCAACTAAAGACTTGATACATGTTTGTACCTGTCAGTGTCCTGCATAGAAAATTTTAAACACACAACTAGTGTCTGCTTTTTTCTTAGTGTGGTAGATTCATCTATTAATACACTTACTTCCCATTTGTTTTATACAATGTTTTTCACGATCTTTTCACGTATCTTTTAGCAATATGAGATGTAGTGTTAGTGCAAGAGAAATTTGTGTGAAGGACTCTTCCCATATTGAGCTCCTTTAAGAGATTGGAGATCTACATCAACCGGTATGTCAGTGTAAGGTCTCTGACATTTGGCAATTTTATAAGCTGTTCTAAAAACACTAACATTGGTTTCAGCTTCCTCTTGTTGCTTTGTTATAGTTATAACCCCATGTTCTAATTGATGATTTTAGCTCAATTCTACTATTTCTGATGCAGTTATGTGTGATTTACTTGGTTTATGTTCACGAATTTTTTTACTCTGCTTCTCTGCACCCATTATATTACATTTTACTGTATAAAATAGTAATACTGTAATTGCACCGAGGAAAATGTCTATGGTACTGGTATATTCTTTAGTATTTCAATAGAAGGTTACTTAAGTGTGCTGGATTTGATCAAAATCAGGATTATACTACATAATATGTGGCTTTATGTAATTCAAAATCAACATGTAAGTTAACTGTCAGGATTTAGAAAGTCTATGATAAATACTCAATAGAATGTGACGACAAAAAATATTTCCAAATAATAAGTTGTATCAGATCATTAGTTCCCAATGAATTGGTGATACAACTAACAAGTAGGGTTGCCAAAACTAGCTGGTATTTCACTGGTCCGGTCAGATATTTTGGCGGGTCTCAACATAAGCTCGGTGGCCAGTATCAAGCCCTTACCGGCCCTAATTGTGGTCGATGGGTATATACAGAGTCAGTCAGGAGGAAATGTACATGGTGTGAGGGGTATAATATTAGTGATTCTGAACAAAAAAGTTCATTTGAATATACTCCCTATTTTTAACAGTATCTTACATACAGCTGTTTGAAAATTACGGGCGTCAGTCTCGTGTCCTTCATCAGCAATCACATCAGACGCAACCAAAATGACATTACGTTGTGTGGGGGTTGGCTTAAGAGCGAAGTCTACAAGTACAAAGTGGAAACAAGGGAGGAACTTCTCGCTCGCATTTTACGTGCTTGTGCTCAAGTGAAGAAATGTCCAAATCAGATCAGATGAGATCAGGGACACAGCAGCTGTCTACAAGAGCTGCAAAGTGCTTTGAAGTTGACGGTGGACTTTTTGAACATGTTGTGTAAAGAAAAGTACACAATTAAACAGAACTTAAAGTAACGATGTTTTAATTTACTATCACCTGCACTTTTCCTGTTCCTCATTGTTTCCATTAGTTTTCTCCAAAACTCTTAAGAACAGGATATATGGTCATATAAACTTTTTGTTCAGAATCACCAATATTATCACCCCTTAAACCAAGTACCTTTCCTCCTGACTCACCTGCATAAAAAGAGTTTGAGGATTTGTGATAAAAGCTTTTAAGAAATAGGCTGAGGGAATTTTAAAGTGTTTTCCAGCCTTAAAACTTTTTAGTTCTGAACCAAAAGTGGAAGAAATTATAAGTGCTGGAAAATAGCTAGGGCTTCAACTAGATGAAGTTACACTCTATGATAAATTGTGCTTTATTAAATGTTGTGGCTTCTTCCTTTGTGAAAGATGAACATATGACAAATGTACTTTATGTCAGGGAAATTCTTCAATTTAATTATGCAGAATTTTATCGTTTTATAGAAAAAGAAAAATAATTTCTTAAAGCTGTGGTCTCAAGCTCCAAGTACAAATTTGAAAAATGAATTTAGAATGCTGAAGCAAGATTGCTTTCTCAATAATTTTTATTGCTCATATCAGATATTATCAGTACCATACCTATACAGTTCAATTAAAATAAACTATTTCCTTTTCAGATCGTGTTAGTATGTAACATACATTCATCCAAACTTGCATGTTTAAAATGGCCAGTAGTGGTAATTTTATTTACCTGTTTTATCTGATCTGGCAACCCTACTAACAAGACATGCGTTTGGTATTATGCAGCTTGATTTCCGAAAAATATGAGAGTTTGTTTCTGTCTATGCATGATAAACATAAGCGTATATTATATTGTGTTCACTAAATGAGAAGGGAGTATATTCTGATACCATCATAAACTGAATTATTAAAGATATTTATGGCCTATTTGTGGTAGCAAAAATATCGACTTTGTGAAAATGACGGTAGCAATATACAAGCATATGTATGAGTAAGTAAGAAAAACAAATTGTTAACATTGATGTCCATCTGATTACTTTGTAAGCGTTTTTATTTGCTATGTTTTATTCTTCTTCTGATTAATTCTCTTTTCGTGTAAGTTATTATTAAAAGAGTTCACTTAGATAAAATAATCTGTCTATGATATGGCCCATCTATCCACCCGGTCGGATGTATGTGACTGTGATGCAACATTGCCAGTGGAGCTTGCTGCAGTCTTCTATTAAAGGGAGCTAGTAATATTAATAATACCGGTAATATGTATTATCCTGGTGGAGTTAAAACTATCAGTACTTTTCTTCCACACCATCAGAAATATGTACATATACAAAATTTTAAGACAGCAGTGAAGAAACTAATTAGTAACAGTCAATTACATAAAAACCTAGGTACAAAACAAAAAAAGAATACAAAAATATTAAAAAAACTATGTTTTGAGAGAAAATTTTGTTTCTGTAATTGTATTATTTCCATTTCTAATTAATGAATGACTATTTTTTAATTTAACATAATATTGCTGTACATACATAGGTATTTATGAAAATAAAATATAAAAAATAAAGAAATAACACAGTAGCATTTAGATTTAATCAGATTAACTAATAACAATAACTTTTTTAAAAAGTTTTTACCATCTTTTTTATCTCTGATTGAGATTCTGGCTGATATGTAAATCTATTATCAGGCAGGACATCTACTTTCACTATATGCGTTAGAGGAAGAACAATAATTATTGCTTGTATACATCTGAAGTCTGATTAATGCAATATGTTAACTATTGTCAGTGCATTTCGAACTGGCAGATCAAGGTCACGTACAAACGTACAAACCACGCACGAGTCACTGAACTGAAAACTGTGAACTGAAGCACTGCTAATTCCGGTTGTTCCAGCTGACTTTAGTTGAGGAGAATGGAACAGGGATGGGGTAAGCACACTTGAAAAATGCAGTCCATTGCTTGATCTTGAGCCACCACGCCAGTTCAAAATGCACGATATAATAGTCAGCAATGTATGCAATGAACAGGGATAGGAACTGGCCACCAAACCCCATAATATCCTGGCTTAGTTGTCTCATGAGTGTTGCCTTACTGTGTCACTTATGAGGTTCAAATGTGTCTTCGTTCAAGTGACTAAACAATAACAGGAACAGGAGAAGAAGAGGAAGAGAAGGAGGAGGAGGAAGAAGAAGAGGAGAAAGAAGAGGAGGAGGAAGATGAAGAGAAGGATGAAGAAGAGGAAGAAGAGAAGGAAAAGGAGGAAGAAGAAGAGAAGAAGGAAGATGAGAAGGAGGAGGAAGAAGAGAAGGAGGAGGAAGATGAGAAGGAAGAGGGAGATGAAGAAGAAGAGGAGGAAGAAGAAGAGAAGGATGAAGATGAGGAAGAAGAGAAGGAAAAGGAGGAAAAAGAAGAGGAGGAAGATGAGAAGGAGAAGGAAGATGAGAAGGAGGAAGAAGAGGAAGAGGAAGAGGAAGAAGAAGAGGAAGAAGAGGAGGAGGAGGAAGAAGAGGAGGAAGATGAGAAGGAGGAAGAAGAGGAGGAGGAGGAAGAGGAGGAGGAGGGAGAAGAGGAGGAGGAAGAAGAGAAGGAGGAATATGAAGAAGAGAACGAAGAAAAGGAGGAGGAAGATGAGAAGGAGGAGGAAGATGAGAAGGAAGAAGAGAAGAAGGAGGAAGAAGAGAAGGAGGAAGAAGAGGAGAAGGAGGAAGAAGAGGAGAAGGAGGAAGAAGAGGAGAATGAAGAAGAGGAGGAGGAAGAAGAAGAGAAGGATGAAGAAGAGGAAGAAGAGAAGGAAAAGGAGGAAAAAGAAGAGGAGGAAGATGAGAAGGAGAAGGAAGATGAGAAGGAGGAAGAAGAAGAGGAAGAAGAAGAGGAGGAGGAAGAAGAGGAGGAGGAAGATGAGAAGGAGGAAGAAGAGGAGGAAGAATAAGAGGAGGAGGGAGAAGAGGAGGAGGAAAAAGAGGAGGAAGAAGAGAAGGAGGAATATGAAGAAGAGAAAGAAGAAAAGGAGGAGGAAGATGAGAAGGAAGAAGAGAAGAAGGAGGAAGAAGAGAAGAAGGAGGAAGAAGAGAAGGAGGAAGAAGAGGTGAAGGAGGAAGAAGAGGAGAATGAAGAAGAGGAGGAGGAAGAAGAGGAGGAGGAGGAAGAGGAGGAGGAAGAAGAAGAAGAGGAAAAGGAAGAAGAGAGGAGGAGAATGAGGAACAAGAGAGAACAAGAACAGCAACCCTCTTTGAATAGGTCACGTTCAGTTTCAAGTTTTAAGGCTCACTGTTATCCTCACTTTTCTTTATTGACACTATAGCATTGTACGCAGATCAAAACCTCATGCTCCCTGCAGATAGGAACTGTACACTTTCTGCACCTGGCAGTTGTTTTCCTGTTTCTCTTACGCAGACAGAAAGCATACTTGACTCATCCATTGTTTTCAGGGGCTCACGGCCTTGTAAGGAATATACCTGTCTTCGGGCAGATCACATTATCATCATCATCATCATCATCATCATCATCATCATCAATGATTAGGAACCCGGGCGCGCCCATTTCATAGTCAGACATGCCAACCGTTACTCCACAGCAGTGGACCTCTCCCCATCTTTATTAGATCTTTGCAGATGTGTAGTTAAATTTATTCCTTTATTATGATATATTGACTAATAATAATTAATTTTGGTAGGAACCCTAAGCTTGGCTTGGCTTGGCGAGGACCGAACCTAGGATTGATCCTTACAACTAGGCTTACTTTGGCCATGTGTGCCCTATATAATACGCGATGATTGTCTAAATGCGACAGGTATCCTAGGTAACATTCGTGAACCCAAGCTAATAAGTGGACCATCCTGTCTCAGACCTGACAGAGCCAGGTGCCATTCTCAGACGAGTATCTGATAAGAACGAGGACTCAGAGCCCCAAACCCTTCCTATATCATCATCGGGAAAGAGTACTATCCCCAAGACTTCATCCCAGCTTGTTTTTAATTATCATCGCACATAACAGATGAAAGTCGGCCTGGTTAGCACAGTTGGTATAACGCTGGCCTTCTATGTCCGAGGTTGCGGGTTCGATACCGGGCCAGGTCGATGGCATTTAAGTGTGCTTAAATGCGACGGGCTTATGTCAGTAGATTTACTGGCATATAAAAGGAACTCCTGCGGGACAAATTTCCGGCAAATCGGCGGCGCTGTTATAACCTCGGCAGTTGCGAGCGTCGTTAAATAAAACAGAACTTTCCTTTTTAACAGATGAAATAATGGGAATATGGAGAGAGTTGGTGGAATAATAAAGGAAAATGGGAGTTCACCGAGAAAACTCTCTGGTACGTCTGCTTCTTCACCACAAATTTAATCACGACCTGGCCGAGGATCGAAACCGGGCTATCTGAATGGAAGACCGGTGCACTAGTACTTGAGTCACAGACAAGGCTTTTTTTTTTAATTGTAACACACTGATTCCATAACTTCATTTAGTTCTTCAAAATAGTAGTAGTAGTAATAATAATAATAATAATAATAATAATAATAATAATAATAATAATAGCTGGTTATCTATAGTGTCATAATTTTTCACTATCATTATGTCGTTATGAAAGAAAATCATTTCCATTTTTAATGTTCCTTCATTGTATTCGTTTTAATTTTAATGTTATTCTTCCATTCCTTATGAACTAGAACTGACACTCTTACTCTAACACTGTTGGACTTCTTGACTCCACTCATCGTATGGATGTATTCGCCCATCTCTTCCCTAACCTTTCTTTTATTCTTTGTTTGTGTAAGTACTAGATCGTCAATTTGTATCTTATCACCTCAAAGCTTTTCGTATTTCAACCTTGGATATTCCATGTTTCGAAACTCATCGTTCTTTTCCACATAAATATTCGTATTTTACTTTTTCTTGTCAGCTATGTTCCTTCTAGAAAAAGCAGCATTAGTTTTCTTTCCTCCCCCAACCCTCAACTTGGACGACCAGGGTTTAATTTTGGATTATCTTCCTCCTAAAATGGTAGCTGACCAAATTTAGAGATCCAGTGTACCTCGAGCATCTGG
Source organism: Periplaneta americana (assembly GCF_040183065.1). Lineage (NCBI taxonomy): Eukaryota > Metazoa > Arthropoda > Insecta > Blattodea > Blattidae > Periplaneta > Periplaneta americana. The sequence continues at coordinate 94,410,276 of NC_091118.1, read as the reverse complement.
TTCAAGTTAGACACGATCCAAAATAAGGATAGATAAGAAATGACTTGAACATACACTGTATTAAAAAAAGCTCAAAACAAAATCTGATTGGTGAAACATGTAAAAGTTCATCACTGTGGAGTAACTGTTTGAATGCCTGACCGTGAAATGAGTGGAACCTGACTCAAACTCTGGTTGGAACAAGTTACCTGTTGAAGTTTTTCTGGAGTTTTCCCCAACCCAACAAGAGCAAATGCTGGGTAACTTTCGGTGCTGGACTTTGGACTCAGTTCGCTGTCATTATCACCTTCATCTCATTCAGACGCTAGATAACCAAAGCAGTTGAAAAAGCGTCGTAAAAAAGCATGTAAAACTTGAGAATGAGGGAAATTCCAAAAGGTTTTAAAATGTAATATTCTAGAAAAAGTAGAGAATTGAAACGTTCTGAGAATATAAACTTCTGATCCATAATTATTTCCTTCCATCTTCGTAGTTCAATTGACGTAGTAAGTTACTGGCTTACTATGACTGCGCATCACTGTTCGAATTCCGATAATGGAGGAATCGTATTTATTGTGGACAAGGCCAAGATTACTAGATTTACTAGATCATTCCAAAGTCACTCTCCGTTTTAACAGGTTACCCATTATCACCATTACATTAACATTACCCAGAACGGTGTCGGCGTGATGTAGTATTGTGACTGGCGAACAGATGGCATCAGTCTAAGGCCGTAGTCTGAGCAGTGGCCGTAGTATGTTTTCGAGGTGTGGAGGACACTGTGTTGGGACTCTATCGAAAGTTAAAATCGTGCAAACTGAATCGACAGATGGCACCACATAGTTGAGTCATCATATCTGTAACAAACGTTTGGACTGATCATTTCTGCTAAGGATGAAGTAAGGCACAATAAGGCTACTAAAAGTTATAGTGTCAGCCTTCGGATCCCTCCTCTGTAACAAAAGGAAAAAATAATTTGAGGCCAAACACACTGCTATTGCACTAAGTGAAATAGGAAAACGTACCTAACTAAATAGAATACACACGTAATCAAATGATTAGGGTAGCCTGTGTACATGACATTTTGTTAATATCAAAGAGGTTATTCTATTAATATGTTACTGATTCATAGATTGGATATGTTTTAATGATAAAAGGAGAGAGTATTGCTGAATGTCAATAAAACAGAATGACAGCTCGGTGTATTACAGTAAACTCCCGAGACTTTAATTTAACTATAGGCCTAATGAAGAATTATGATAATGGTGATGATGTTGATGATGGTGAAAATATTTAAAGTTTTTCCCATAGACATCGCGTTATCAATGTCTTTAATATTGATATTCTAAGTAATCATCCTTTCTGTGTTTCATATGGTTGTCCCAACCATTAATATCTAGGAGATGAATATAGGCTACATAAACTGGCGTTGCTTTGGTATATGTAAGCCACGTAAACCAGTCGCTGGAAACTCGTAACTCTGTACTGAGCAACTCCAGTTGTCGTTATGTTTCTGTCACTAGTTGCTATCTGTATAAACGTCTTTTAAGTGCAACGCTGTAAATCGTAAAAAGCGAAACGGGTTGGTCGACAGACGATGAATTGCATTTTAGTCGTGTCAGCTTGCACTTGCGGAAGGGCCTATACCATGTATATTTCCATGCTGTTTTGCAAGTTTTCACGTTTTGATAACAATGCTAAGGATGCCAGCAAGAAAGGAACAAGCTGACAATGCGAATTTTGTTCAGCAGATTGAGAAGGTCCCTGTGTATAAAATTATACACTTGTTTAAACTTATTGTAATAAGGTCCATGAACTTGCTTCCAATTTTGTACGATAATTTGTTTTTCGAAATTAGGGTGAACCCAAAAATGTTCCAGGGCTTTTTCGCAAGCTTCCAAGTACAAATAGTCCACAACTTGGACCTCATCAGACGACGACATTCTCGCGATTGATCTGAATTAGTTTCTTCCGTGAAAGAAAAACGGGTAACTTCTCGTAAGTGACCAGTCGCTTGCGACGATTAATTACGTCGCGTTGGTTTTCTCGGTGGACGAAGGGTCTAAAAGCCCTAAGGCATTCTAGAAATTGTTCCTTATCTTCGATAATACTAAATGTGCAATGCTCTAGCTTGGACTGTGAGAAGCAATAGCTATTTTTGCATATTGGTGTATTAGTAATTGTTCTTAAAATTAAAATATTACTAAAAATACTTTAACAATTTCGTATGGTACCGGTATATGGTATATTGCCTTAGGTCATAGGCGGAGAGAGAGAAACCGTCTCCTTGGGGGGTAAAGCAAAACCATAGAATCCCCAAATAACGGGGTTATGGAGGACATTTACAGTACCTTCTCCCCCCATTATAGCTTGACCGTCGTACAGTATATCGGAATATGATCATTTAATAAAGGCATTTTCTGCGGGCATGTTTCTTATAGTGTTACATCCATATTCGCGATGTTTCGGACCGAGTTGTATAGGACTTGAACTGTAGGTTAACTACAAATTATAATAGGGCATAGGTTAACTTACAACAATAACCCTCTTTTTCTCTCTCATACAGAAACATATGGATGCATCAATAAAACTACGTAATAGTGCTAACAAACATTTTTATATGAAGCTTACCTTCCTGAAGATATAATGGAATGTAAATTCTAATTATTTTATTTAATCTCGCATTTAAGTTTACACATTATACCAGAATCACTTTTCTTTTTTCTGGATTGTTGTGCAGTATTATTCATACATCTCGAAGTGGCAACCTGAACACCTGCAGACTTCTAACACATGAGTACAGGCTGTTACAAAAGAAACATTACAGTTCTTCCATTCCTCAAATGAGGTAGGCCTATAGAAATTCTTATACATTCAGAAATTTAAAATAAATATTATAGTCCAGACACATGATCTGAAGACATTAATTCATCAATTTAAGCACAGAAACTTAATCATAAACAAAAGCAAAATAAATCTTTTGAATTCAATATTTTCCAACATTAATAGAAATAAAAAGGAGTTCAGACAATTTTGGGGGGGTGGCAGTGCCCCCCCCCCATTCCCCCGATAACTCCGCCTATGCCTTAGGTCGTCCTTCAAAGCGGATTATGAGCGGGCATTTCTGACATGATTGACACAGATATACACGTGATTCAAGGTAGGCGAGAATGCTATATCAAGTACATACATAGTGATATAGTGGAAATGCCAATCTCAAGAAAAGCTGTAGGATTAAGCTCAGTTAAGTGCGTTAGTTAATTATATTAATATATGCATATTTTTACCTCTGATCGAAGTTGTGGCTAATATGTACATCAGCAGGCAGTAAAAGGTGGGCACAAAGTCCCGTTACCCTTACAACAGTAGTTCCCAACCTTTTTTGACTGACGACACACTGTACTGAACGCCCACGATATCGCGACACACTTATTTATTTTTATTAATAACAATATAATAACAACAACCACCGTTGCTTTTCATGTGGAGGAAAAGGTGGTGAAACTCTGTGTGGAATATTTGGTCACCGAATATTTTATAGCGGGCGGGGGAAATCATTACTGTTCACTGCACAGGAATTTTGTCGTTTTTATCCTCCTTTTCGTCCAACTAAGACTTTCAAAGTCTAAGCGGAATTCAAAGAAAAATTAAGTTAAAAACTTAGTTATTCACACATATTTCGCTTGCATGATTTAAAATGCAAGAAAAAGTGCCGGAACACAGTTCCAACGCGTTCTGCCAGCAAAAAGCACTGATAACTTCCATGTAATGTCGGATATCCACTGTTGTAGATAGGTCGATGTTAACACGCAATTGGAAAAAAAAAACAACAAGCAGAAACGTGAGTGGAATTAGGAAAAAAACAAACGTAGTGTGTGTCAAAAATCTCAACCTATCTATGCTGGATGTCCGATAAAAGATTTTTATGATCGTTTTTGAAAACTGACCTAATTAATTTCCTGTGAAGTCTGAGCTTGGTGGGTTGCACAGAATTTCTCTATACGTGGCCTTATGGTTCACAGGACAAGTAAACCATCTTCAAGATGCAGCAGTCTGTTATTTTGTATAGAGTTCACTATTTTCATGGTAGAAAATGCTGATTCACAGAAGTATAACGTTGAAAACGGCAGTTCTAAATGTTTTTTTAGTTTATTTGGCACCATCGACTGATTTGACAAAAACAAAATGTGAAGAACGATTTTTCGTAATAGACAAGCGAATTTCAGCAGTGCGTACCAGAAGATTATACTCGTGGTCCTCCGAAAACATAAGAAATACTAAAAATAACATTTAGGGGTCTAATCACGTTAATATTGTTCATTGCGCACAATTAGATTTATTGGTATTTATTTACGAATGATAATATGTTGGAATACCACAAAACAATTGAGAACATGCAGACATAAATAAAATATATCACAAAGTATAGCATGAATTAGCTGAGGATATCCAATCACTCATGCTTATCACTAATCCAGTAACTATGTTTTTTTTTTACTAATCCAGTAAATAATGTTCTTTCACCAATCATTTCACTTGGTGTGAAAAGACACAAAACAGGTGACATGGAGGGGCAGATCACACTTGAGGCACATTGTGGTTTCTTTTTTCTGGCATATCCTGCATTTCAGTTGCTTCTTCTTATGTGTATGAATGTCCACTGGCTGATCAGAAACGTAGTGGTCCCGTCCATCATACCGGGATTCAATTTTCGATACCTTGGAAGGCCTACCTTTGCTGGTGAGAGCCCGTTTGTTTGATTCCAAAATAGCTGTAGCAACTCGTCTCCGAAAAGACAGATGATCTATATTCTCTTCATTACGCCTGTACAAAAGCCAGGCGTTCTGTTCAGTGACATCTATGAGATGAGCAATGATTGGGAAGTACCATTTCTTCCCTCTGATGGACGTCCGATAGAGAGACACGTTCTGGTCCCCGCGATCAATGCTTCCCATATGATTGTTGTATGACTAAAAAAGACGAGGCTGAGCCACAGCTATCCTTCGTTTCTTCTCTCTTGAAAAGCGCCCAACTTGCCTCAGAGAAAAAAAACCTCATCATAATTTGTTGCTATTTGACAACACTGTTATCATTCCACTGATGAATCTATTGTCCCATACTTTGGAAGGCATGGGTGTAAACAATTTATTAAAGGTACGTTTATCTCCATATTCCATTATATCACAGTATAAAAATAAATACGGATCTCCTAATTCATTTGTTTATATTTCAGGAAAGCCAATACGATATGGCTTCAAGTTCTGGTGTGGTGGCACCAGTAATGGATATTTTATGTGGCTGGAACCCTACCAGGGAGCTGGCACCTGCAGTCAAAAGTATGAAGACAAAGGTCTGGGATACGGAGTGGTGTTGAGCTATGCCGATCAGCTGTGTGATAATGTGCCATACCGCTTTTTCTTCGACAATTTATTCACAAGTGTCCAACTTCTAATTGATCTAAAGAAAAGAGGTATTGGAGCGACGGGAACAATGCGACAAAGCCGTATTGCTAAAAGCTGCACCCTGTCCCCTGCTGATAAGATAAAAAAAGGAAAAACGAGGGACACACGAGGCCTGGTCAGATAAAACTTTAGGTAAGCATATAAGAGCACATAAAAAGGTATTACAGTAGTTCCCAACCTTTTTTGACTGACGACACACTGTACTGAACGCCCACGATATACATTTCTTATGAAACTGTAGTCCTTCGCGACACACTCCATGGGGCTGCGCGGCACACGTGTTGGGAACCCCTGCCTTATAAATACTACAATTATACACTCTATTTATGTAATTCCGGTCATAAAACACACATACATCCACTTTACACTAACTCTGTGTCCTAAGTGTCCAAAGGGTCAGTATATCCCCTAACATTCTCCTCACACAAAATAATGCGTCGCCAGGTTCGGTGTGACAACCTGGTGTAATCTGTTGGAAAGCGCGTCGCACGGCATCCTTGAATTCATTAATGGTGTCGTACCGTTCCTGTGCAAAATGCTCTTGATGAAATTAATTAATTCGTTCGTTCCTCCATTCCTTCATTCATTTATAGTGTTCTGCGTAACGATAGATCTTTACTGCAAACCCAACACTCTCCAGTCTTTCCTATTTTCCGCCTTCCTCTTAGTGTCTGCATATGATCCATATATCTTAATGTTGTCTATCATCTGATACCTTCTTCTGCTCGAACTTTTCTTCCGTTCACCATTCCTTCCAGTATCTTTCAGTAGACAGTTTCTTCTTAGCCAGTGACCCAGTCAATTTATTTTTCTCTTCCTGATCAGTTTCAGCATCGTTCTTTCCTCAACTACTATTTCGAGCACAGTTCCAGTTCTTGTTTTGTCTATACATTTCACAAGCTTCATTCTTCTCCATATCCACATTTCAAATGCTTCTCTTTACTTAGTCGTAATGTCCATGTTTCTGCTCGATACAATGCCACACTCCACACAAAGTACTTTACTAGTCTTTCTTAGTTTTTTTTTACAATTAGTGTGTTTTAAGTTAATTGTAGGCCTACATATATGCAACTTTACATTAATAATAATAATAATAATAATAATAATAATAATAATAATGATAATAATAATAATAATTAAGCTGCAGATTTTTAGGCATTAAAAAGGTAGAAAGGCAGGCAAAAAAAGGCATTTAAAAAGGCAGTTGTAACAATATTATAACTCCATATTATTATTATTATTATTATTATTATTATTATTATTATTATTATTATTATTATCAGGGAAAGGATTTATATGTAAATACATATTTACTTATAAAGCTAATATAATTTATATTTTGCATTATCTTTATGTTTCACAATGTGTAGGGTTGAAAAATCCTACTTTCATTTTCCATATTTTTCCATATTTTAGAGTTTAGTACATATTTTCGTTAATTTCCATATATTTTCCATATTTCATATAAAACAGTCCATATTATATTAGGTTTAACAATAAAACAAAACAAAATTCCATTAACTTTTAAAAATACATTTCAACAATAGAGATTTAAACACATGTTCAGTAATCCCTTTAACATCAGAGTTATTTGAAAATTAGCAGTCCTATCAACAATGGGAAAGTAAGTTACAAAACTGTATTAATTTAATTTAAAATTTTTAACAGACTTCAGTTGTGCAGCTCAACAGTTAAATGCCAGTCAGAGTACACATAGGTTCAGTTTTGTAAATCATACTATAAAGACGGTAAATATGCCAAAAGTACGTCATTCAGTCAATTTAAAATCAAAACTAACAAGTTACATTTCAGAATTTAAAGAAGATGGTTTATCAACTGACAATAAAATATTATTTTGTAATTTGTGTCAGTGTGCAGTATCATCTACACAAAAGTTCCTGGTGCAACAACACATTACAACTAGTAAACATCAGGCCAACAAACAACTAAATTCCAAGCAGAGACAATTGTTTTTAACACAACCAACAACATCGAATGTAAGATCTGAGTTTAACATCGACCTGTGCCGTTCTCTCATCTCTGCTGATATTCCTCTCTACAAACTAAAGAATAAGGTCTTCAGGGAATTCCTTGAAAAATATACTCGACATACAATCCCGGATGAGTCAACACTTAGGAAGACGTATGCTCCATCCATCTACGATGAGACAATACAGAAGATAAGAGATGAAATTAAAGATAGTTCAATTTGGGTTTCCATTGATGAGACTCCCGACAAAGAAGGTAGACTTGTTGGTAATGTAGTTATCGGTTTGTTAAGTGAACAATATTCTGAACGAATTCTTTTACATTGTGATGTTCTAGAAAAGTGCAATAACAAAACTATAGTTAAACTGTTCAACGAAGCTATGGGTATCCTGTGGCCAAAGGGTATTATGTACGATAATGTGTTATTCTTTATTAGCGATGCTGCCCCTTATATGGTCAAAGCTGGACAAGCATTATCTGTTGTATATCCTAAATTGACTCATTTTACTTGTGTGGCGCATGCATTTCATCGTGTGGCAGAAGTGGTCAGAGACAATTTCCCTAAAGTAGATTTGTTGATTTCATCAGTGAAAAAAGTATTTCTCAAAGCTCCCAGTAGAGTTAACGTGTTGAAAGAAATGTACCCTGAAATTCCATTGCCACCAAAGCCAATTTTAACTAGATGGGGTACATGGCTAGAAGCAGTTGAATATTATGCCGAACATATAGACTCTATTAACAATGTTCTCCTTGCATTGGACTCTGAAGATGCAGTCTCAATTGATACTGCGAAAACAGTTACCTGTGACATAAGTGTGAAGAATGACTTAGCTCACATTCAGCATACATTTTCATGCATCATAAAAACGCTCAAAAGTCTCCAAAATAGGCACCTTTCACTATCTGAAAGTTTTGAAATTATAAATAGTACTGTGGAACAACTGAATCGTGGTAGAGGTAAAGTTGCAGATGCAGTAAGAGCTAAGGTGGACACTGTACTTTCAAAAAACCCTGGATATGAAGAACTACAAAAGGTTGTTGCTGTGATGAGTGGTGAATCAACAGTGAAGATTAACTTGGACTTATCCCCAGCAGACATTGTGAAATTGAATTATGTACCAGTTACTTCTTGTGACGTCGAACGCTCTTTTAGTCAGTATAAATCTATCCTCAGAGACAATAGAAGAAGATTCACTTTTCAGCACTTGAAAGAAATGTTTGTAACCTATTGTTATGGTAACAGACAATAAAAATTGTGTTTTGTTGAAACTACATTGGAAGATAAGGTACGTCCATTATATTTTTTGTTTAGTTTGATTAAAATGTACCAATATTTAACGTACATAGTCATTTTTTTATAATTTTAAGTCCATATTTAATTCCATATTTTGGTAAAAATCCATATTTAATTCCATATTTTGGTAAAAATAACTACATATATATTTACATATTTCATATATTTTTAGTCCATATAAATCCGTTCCGTTATTATTATTATTATTGTTTATATTATTATTATTACTATTATTATTATTATTATTATTATTATTATTATTATTATTATTATTATTATTATTTCTCAAAATGTTCTAAGGAAAACTGATGTCTGTTGTCTGTAAGGATATTTTATTGACATATTGGTCCGATAATTTACAAATATACAAATACTGAGTGTCCCAAATTAATGTATACACATTTTGAAACACTATTTCTCAGCAACGAGATGAGACAGAAATACTATTTTTGCGGTTTTGTAATCCTTAAGCCCATACAGGTTCAAAATGGCCCCCTTCCGTCATAGTACACTCCCAACAACGACGTACAACAGAGCGACATACCAAGTGGATGGTTGCTAATGGAACATCATTACAGGCATGTTCAATCTGAACTCTTGGTTCCTCCAGTGTTTGTGGTTTAGTGGCGTACACTGTGTCCTAGCTCCCCATAAGTAGAAGTCTGGAGGGGTTAAACCCGGAGATCGGGTCAGCAACTATATCTCAAGCCGAGTAGACGTACTGTCGTGCTAGGAATTTCTGAATCAACATAAAGAGAGCGATGCTCAAAGAGGAAGGTAGAAAATAGGAAAGTCTGAGAATGCGGGTTTGCAGTGGAAGACCTGCTCTTGGACAGAACACTATGAAGGAATAACAAAAATATGTCAGAGAATTATAAAATGTGAGAAATAAAATAGAATAATGAAAATTAAATTGTCTTCTCTGCAACAATCAGGAAACGGTGACTAATAATAATAATAATAATAATAATAATAATAATAATAATAATAATACAGTCCATCTCTTAGCCGGGCGACCAACGTATCTTTTTCCACGAGGAACGTAATGAAGAATTTGTTTCGGAATGCGTGTTCTATCCATCCTTCTGACATGATTTCCCATTTTTCCTTTGACTGTTTACAAATTGTAATATTGGTTCGGTTGTGTCTTCTTTCAGGATATCATAATTTCTTTTGTGGTCTCGTTTTGTAACTGCATTGCGTCTCATGAACTTCATCTCGGCAGCGGCTATTCTTGAGGAGTCAGGAGTTTTTAGGGTCCAAGCCTACCATCCGTAAGGTAAAACTGGTCGGGAAGAGTTTTATAAATTTTGATTCGTGTATTTCTCTGTACTAATGATGGTTTCAAAACTAAATTTATTATGCAAAATGTTTTTATAAATTTGATAATTTTAGTTTGTTTGTCAAGGTTATGTGTATACGATGATGGATATCCAAGGTAGTTAAAGTTGTTAATTCTTTTTAATAATTTGTTATTGAGATATATTTTGCTGGTATGGGATTTTTACTTTAAATGCAAACACTTTGCTTTTATTTATCATTTGAAATTTCCACAAAATTTTTGTTTATTTTCTCTAAATTATATAGTGATATTTGGAGGCCATCTTCAGAACTAGCAAATAATACTTGGTCATCTGCGTACAACATAGTGTCTAAATTGTCTGCATGTAATTGGTATATTGCCATGAGGTAGTTGTCTCCATTCTTTAATTTTATTATTGTATTCAAATAACAAAGGGGATAGTTTACAGCCTTGTTGGATTACTATTATTATTATTATTATTATTATTATTATTATTATTATTATTATTATTATTTGTGCATCATGTTGTTTTAATTTAACAATCATAAGATAAATTTATTGCACGAAACTGAATTGCTAATATTTTTATAATTGGAATTAAATATTAATTCAATTTGTTCACATAATCAATAAATGTATATTTGCAGCAATGACTGCATTGTAACTCATAATGATCAATCATTTATTCAACTTTGGCTTGGCTTTTCGAGGACTAGATCCGGGACGGATTCTTGCACTTAGCCTTACATTGACCCATTGTGCGCCCTATGTATGTGATGGTTGTCTAATTTCGACAGATGGTGGCATTCGTGAATCCAATGCTGACAGGTTGGCCATTCTATCTTAGTCCTGAGAGAGCCAGGTCTCATCTCCAGATGACTATCTGATAATCCCTAGGGCTCGGAATCCGAAGCCCTTCCTGTAGCCTATCGGCATTAGAAACCCGTCATACTCCCAAGACTTCCATTTAATCTATTGTTACCTATTGCAGATGCAAATTAACCTTTTCTGACCTGAATTTATTGGTGTACAAGGTCATAGAGACACCATGGAGAAACAAAAAAACAAAGCAATCCTCTTCCTAATAACAGCTGGCCAAGGAACTGGCGGGTGCTGTGCTCTATCGGTTAAGAACGAAACTACTTCTGAGAATACCAAATGGAATCATCAGGCAAATCAGATGAGTCAGAGATTACAAAAATATTAGTGATTCCAAATGACTCATTCGAGCAGAAAGGGTTAAATGAGAGGAAGGTGGAAATTGTTGATGTAATTATTATACAGAGAAACTGGAGAAAAATCCTCTGTAACGTTTTCTTTGTCCACCACAAAGTTTTATCACGACGGGGCCTGGAATTGAACCCTGGTCGTCTGGATGGAAGACCAGCGCGCTCGCGATTGAACAAACAGATGAGGCATTATTTTAACTTGGTCAAGTTAGCTCTGTTTGTCTAAATGGAACGGACATGGTTGCGTGCGAATATTGTGTTCTGTTCCAGGATGTCCAGTCATGAAGAATATCTGTTGGTAACGGATCCACCATATACAGTAGGTTTCCCCGCTCCCCTTTTCCAAACTTCCTTGTTGATGTAGCCAACATGTAACTTCGAAACGTTGGATTACGATGTAAATATCCGAAAGTCTCGCACTAAATTATTAATGTTGCTTAGAGGCTGCCTTATTTAACTCACTACTTTCACATAAAAAATATGTCTTCACCGATTCATAATCATGAAATTCTTTATATTAGTTGGTGTTTAGTTTCGTAATGTTTTTATATTGCAATTTTTATAACAAAGTAGCCCTACTATTTGTACACTAAGCACTGTAAATTAATAATAATTTGAATTCTACATAATAAATTCTTCCATTGCAAATTAACATTTCTAAATAAAGTAGGAGATTCTCGCGACTTAAGTGCACGGATTTAGACTCAGCCAATGGTTAAATTGATTATGATTGTGGACAACTGCAGACATACTGATCATACAAGACAGAGGGCTAAATGCTAGTTTCAAGTTTTGAGTAGAAAGATTAGGATGTATCAGTGACGGAGTTTGATATCGCTGTAGTCAATGACTTGGGATAACTTAGTTACGAATTCCGGAATTTTATATATCAAATTTCTGGTATAGTAATTTTTTAAATATTAAACATTAATGAATTGAAAGCTTTGCCCATGTTATTACTCTTATCAGGTCTTTAATGCACATGAAACACAGAGACATCATTTTATTTTACTTCAATTTTTATTTCACCTCAGTTTTTGAATGTACAGCTGTCAAAAAAAAAAGTGGCCGCACTCGTGAACAGCGAATATTTTCAAAGTCCACTTCGGGTCGCGGCGATGTTACACGATGCATGTGCTTGTACAAGTAGTTCCGGAACTATGAAAGTGTTCCATATCTGCGCCTCGTAGACCAGCGGTAGAGTGCTTGTTTAATGATTCAAAGGTCGTGGGTTCGGGCCTTCTTCAAGTTTTCATTTTATTTTTTAATCGTTCTTTAGCGATGTAAATGATATTCAAATTATCATTTATATCCAGTTATCGTTCTTTATGGATATCACGTTATTTATATTTTGTTATCGTTCTTTAGGGATATGAATAAAATTCAGGTCATCATTTGTATTCTGTTATCGTATTATAATGCTATGAATAATAATTATTATTGTATCTCCAATGGGGGTTAGCCCTATTTTACATATGTATGTTAGGGCTATAGTTTTATACACAAAAAAGATAAGCATAAAGAGAAATGGAAAAGAAAATTAAATTAGCTTACGCTATGTAAACAAAACATAAACAATCCGTAAATTAGGTATTGCGATTGCAAAACAAATATCAGTTATCAATTTGAAACATACAAAAACATTAACAACACACATACGTAACACTTCTATAACACAAATATGCAGCTTTCCGTACCATACATCATAAATTAATACACAATAGTCACACAGACACAATCAAACTATAATTACGACATTGCGACGACATCAAGCATCCCATAACTGACTCACATACATAACAAATCAAGCATCCGTTGCAACACATACACTTCAACATAGTAACCACACTTTTAAAAGTTAAAAATTTGGCTCCAAGAAGAATAAATAGGACACTGTTACTAATTACTATTCTTCTACAATTTCTTAAATACATCTGTAATAAATCTGTGAAATTCCGATATGAATAATATTCACGTTTTTTATATTGTTTTCGTTCTTTAGCGATATAAATAATATTCAAGTTATCATTTATATTGTTTTCCTTCGTTAGCATTATAAAATAATATTCAAGTTATTTATATTGTTATTGTTCTTTCGCAATATAAATAAACTGTATTTTATGTAAGTAATTATTATAACACAAATAAACATCTTTCTTTGTAAAATAGGTTATTTTATTTAGATAATTAAATACGTATTATATAATATCTTATATTAATTAAAGAAACCGATATTTATGATTTATATTGTGTTATCGTTCTTTAGTGATACTGTATAAATAATATTCAAGTTAGTTATATTGTAATCGTTCTTTAGCGATATAAATAACATAAATTTAATATTAGGTTTGGAAAAATCCAGTTGCATAATAGTCTACTCCTATTAGTTTTTTTTTTTTTTTTGTATTATTACATTATACTATCTTGAACCACAATAAAATGAAAAGAAATAACGAGGAATTGAACCTGAGACGTTGACATCTAAATTCCGACGTTCGTCCGCTGAGCTACGAGGGCAAAAGTGTGGGAACATTTTCGGAAAAATTGGCCCAATCACACTCTAAGATTTTCTGATGATTCTTAGAAGCTAGTCCAGGATGCGGGGGGCAAAGGCTAATTGAGATTTCCCGATCTCTGATAGGGTCAAACATCCTGATAGAGTTAATATTTAACCCTTGCCGTGACTTTCGATGAAGTCCGGAGGGCCCAATTAATCAAATCCACTCTCCTCATCTCCACGCTTGGGCCCCCTGGAATTTAATAAGATGCGAAAGAGATAGTGGTGTGCGGAAAGCAACGGGATGTTACCGCATTTAGGCCTATCCTTCCCAAGAAAAACTGCAAACATGAACAAAGAAAGCTTTTAATAGAAGAAGAAGGATCTTCTGCGGACCTCTGGAAAAAGAACTAAGGAAGAGACTAGTGAAGTGCTTTGTGTGGAGTGTGGCATTGTATGGGGAAGGAACATGGACATTACGACGAAATGAAGAGAAACGAATTGAAGCATTTGAAATGTGGATGTGGAGAAGAACGGTGCGTGTGAAGTGGACAGATAGAATAAGAAATAAAATTGTGTTTGAAAAAGTGAGTGAAGAAAGAATGATGCTGAAATTGATTAGAAAGATAAAAAGTAATTGGCTGGGTCTCTGGTTGAAAAGAATAATAGACGACATTAGGATATGTGGATCATATGCAGAGAGTAAGAGGAAGGCAGAAAATAGGAAAGATTGGAGATTGCTGGGTTTGCAATGAAAGACCTGCCCATGGACAGAACATTTATGTGTGTATGTTCAGAATGCCTGGAATATCGTGTCTAAGAACAGTCGCTATTTGCAAAGACTAGTCAATTCCATGCCCACTCGACTGCAAGATGATCGAGATAAGAGGAAGATAGACTGAATATTGAATTGTGGCTTTTTGTTCTGTTTTTTGAACGCTTAATTGTTTGAATGTTTTAAGGCCGACGCCAGTAAATTTGTTTTGTTTATGCCACGAAAGATATTTTTATTGAGAATAAAATCTTTTTTCTTTCCATTTGCAGCCACAATATCATAATGATAAAGTCATGGCATAATATATTAATGAACCTGATGTTAATTACTAAAATAATCGTAAAAGAGAAAGGAGCCATTATGTATAGTTTGTCTCTCTCAAAAACAGAACAAAAAAGAACATAAAAAGCACGTGGTTGTAGTCGAACGAAGGACCTCATGAATAAGAGGCCTGAACGCTACCATTATGCTATCGATAACACACAGAATACTTCAATTATAACTGTAGATATCAGGCAACGTGGTCCAACAACATGTAACATCGCCTGTCTCCGAATTGTAGCGAAGATACCCGAAGGGAAGTTTGTTTCAGGAGAGCGGCCACTTTTTCTTTTGACAGCTGTACTTCATTCCCGCCCTTTCTACTAATGAAGTTCAACCGTCCACCACACAGATCCAAGACTGCATATACAGTCATAGTAGCCTTACGGTCATAGTAAACAGTACGTTCCAAAAATATGTTCGCGTTTTCCAGTGACGAAAGAGCTTTCGGTTGAACGAGGATTGAGCGTATTCTCTTCCTGCACTTCCAGCCATCTTACATGTCATACCAACATAACTTACGAGGCATTACGAACGTTCCGCGCTAGTTTGCAATATTGCAGCGGGATGGTTACGCGGGTATTTAAAATGTATAAATTCATAGCTATCGATATAACATAACGAATGTTTCGCGCTAGTTTCTAATGTTCGAGCGGGAATTCGTAGTTGTGGAAATGGCTGCAGTAGGTGATCGTATTAATATTAGAAAGCTGAGCATTATTAATAGTGAAAATGAAGCGCAACAGTGGTGCCGGGAGAAAGGTCTGCTTCCCGCAAATATGGAGTGTCCACTTTGTGGGGAGTTTTCGTACTCCCAAACAATAAGGGAGTGCGATGAGACGAATGTACCAGATGTAGCGGAGTCAACGATCACGGATTGGTTTTCATACTTGAGGGAAGTGTGTAGAGGTAAGAAAATGAACTGTTATGGCAGATTGGGTTAATTTAGGATTTTACTGACAGGTTAGGTTAGTTTAGGATTTTACTGACAGGTTAGCTTAGGATAGATAACGATGAAAGAGTAATGGAACGTATCGTATGATGACGCAGAATATCTGCATGGAAATATCATATGTACTTCGGTACATTGAAATAATATTAGGATAGATAAGGTTAGTGTAGGATTTTATTGACAGGTTAGGTTAGCTTAGGTTTTTATGGTGCGTTACGTAATTATTTGTGACAGGTTAGGTTAGTTTAGGATTTTAGTGATAGGTTAGGTTAGTTTAGGATTTTAGTGACAGGTTAGGTTAGTTTAGGATTTTAGTGATAGGTTAGGTTAGTTTAGGATTTTAGTGACAGGTTAGGTTAGTTTAGGATTTAAGTGACATATTAGGTTAGTTTAGACTTTTATAATGCGTTGCATAATTATCTGTGACAGGTTAGGTTAGTTTAGGGTTTTGGTTAGGTTAGGTTAGTTTAGGGTTTTGGTTAGGTTAGGTTAGGTTAGATAAGGTTAGTGTAGGATTTTAGTGACAGGTTACGTTATCTTAGGTTTTTATGATGCGTTACGTATTAGGTTAGTTTAGGATTTAGTGACAGGTAGGTTAGTTTAGGATTTTAGTGACAGGTTAGGTTAGTTTAGGATTTTAGTGACAGGTTAGGTTAGTTTAGACTTTTATGATACGAAGCATAATTATCTGTGACAGGTTAGGTTAGTTTAGGGTTTAGGTTAGGTTAGGTTAGTTTTGGATTTTGGTTAGGTTAGGTTGGGTTAGGTTAGGTTGGGTTAGAATTTTAGTTAGGTTAGGTTAGTTTAGGGTTTTGGTTAGGTTAGGTTAGGTTAGGTTAGTTTAGGGTTTTAGGTTAGGTTAGGTTAGGTTAGTTTAGGGTTTTGATTAGGTTATGTTAGGTTAGTTTAGGATTTTGGTTAGGTTAGGTTAGTTTAGGGTTTTGGTTAGGATAGGTTAGGTGAGGTTATGTTAGGGTTTTCTTTAGGTTAGGTTAGTTTAGATTAGGTTACGATTTTGGTTAGGTTAGGTTAGTTTAGGGTTTTGGTTAGGTTAGGTTAGTTTAGGATTTTGGTTAGGTTAGTTTAGGGTTTTAGTTAGGTTTATGTTAGGTTAGGTTAGAAATTTGGTTAGGTTAGGTTAGTTTAGGATTTTGGTTGGGTTAGGTTAGTTTAGGGTTTAGGATAGGTTAGGTGAGGTTAGGTTAGGGTTTTCTTTAGATTAGGTTAGGTTGCGATTTTGGTTAGGTTAGGTTAGTTTAGGGTTTTGGTTAGGTTAAGTTAGTTTAGGGTTTTGGTTAGGTTAGTTTAGGGTTTTAGTTAGGTTTGTTTATGTTAGGTTAGGTTAGAAATTTGGTTAGGTTAAGTTAGTTTAGGGTTTTGGTTAAGTTAGGTTTGTTTAGGGTTTAGATTAAGTTAGGTTATTTTAGGTTTTTGTTATGTGTTAGATAGTTTTAGCTTTTTTATGCTTTGTGTAGGCAAATCTGTGGCAGGTTAGGTTGGGTTAGTTTAGGATTTTGTTGAGAAGTTGGGTCAGGTTAGTTTAGGCTTTTGTTATGCTTTGCATATACGAAACTGTGCAATGTTGGGTTAGGATAGTTTAGGTTTTATTGACAGGTTAGGTTAGTTTTGGAGTTTAGTGAAATAGGTTAGGTTAGTTTAGACTTTTATGATGCGTTAGGTTAGGTTAGTTTAGGTTTTTGTAGGCTTTTATTTGCTATAAGTGTTATTTTCTTTCAGACAATGTGGATCGCCGTTAGAAGAACGAACCTAGAATTGGAGGGCCGAATCATATAGTAGAAATTGATGAATGCAAGATTGGACGTAGGAAATTTTAGGCTGGTGGTCGTATTGTGGAGGGTTCTCGGGTTTTGGGCATGATAGATCGTGAGACGAAGGAAGTGCGATTGGAGATTTGTCCGAATAATAAGAGGGACAAAGATACTTTTCTTGGTGTTATTCGGAAACATGTCGCCGCTCAAACCACAATAATGACGGACTGCTGGAAGGGATATGAAGGCCTGGATGTTAACAATTTCCGTCATTTGACTGTGAATCAGAGCCTCAACTTTATTGATCCGGAAAGCGGTGCATGCACGAATTTGATCGAAAACGCAAGCGATTGAGTGTGGCTGTCGTGAAGTAGTGATTTTTTGTTTTTTACGTTGGCAGTTGAAGGACGTCATTGTGTATCATAATGGCGGGCATCGAAAGAAAGTTCAGTTGTGAAATTTATGTGTTTATTGTAGTAATATATGCTCCAGCAGAGTGTTTTTCAGTGCGTGTTGAATTAATAACAGTTCAGCGTTCTTCACATTACATCGTATCGTGTGTTTCATGTGACTAAAATCGTTTCACTGACTAGAAAACAGAACGTTTGCACTCACATTACGTTGGACGTTTCATTTCACAGGTAATTTGCCACATATCTCTACAGTTATTTTACTTGTAACAATTACCAATAGAATGCTTAAGTTTTAAAATGCATCTCCACAAAAAATTCCATCAAATTCGCTTTATAATTCGAACACTTTGTATTGCAAAATCGTCGGAATCCGCTCAATCCTCGTTTTACCGAGCTTTCAATACTGAATCATTTTCACACAGGTACTGTCGTCCATTTCCCTACGTCGCATCTCGGTTTCCCCCACGTGCTTCTATTCGCCTTTCTGTAAAGGCTAGTGGCGTGGCTGTCTTAGTTGTTTTCTGAGAACATTAATTTCTGTTAGGAATTGGACGTTTACGTAATATTATACAACTGTTTAAAATAACTTAAATAAAAGGGCCTCGTTAAATAATTAACTGTCACGTAATTTCCCCACTTTCTACGACCCTGGGACATAACCACTTGGACGGACAATAGACAGCATGTCTGAGTAATTTTATCTTTTCGGATCGGGCAGAAGTGAAGATTGAATTTACAGTACGTAAGGTACTCTTTTATAGAGTAGGTACAGAATTATTTCAACATGAGTTACTGATACGAAGTACAAACCTGGTAATTGGAATTACTTACAATAGTCTATAGTGCGATAATATGCACATTAGAACTGAAGCCTATATCGAAATGAACGGCCACCATTTTAAAAAATGTGTTTAAATATCCATATTACCATTATTTATTTTTCAATTTAACTTCATTCTCTATATTGTACGCTAATGTGCTGTAGACAGTATAATATACACTGCATAATGAATACGTCCACATGGACAGCTCAGTTCGTGAGTAAAAACACTCATTGTTAATACTGCACTGTATTTTGATTAAACGAAAACCTAATGAAAATTAGCAGACTCAAAAGCGTGATATTTGCTAGTTTACGTAAATGGATGAACTACTTTTCTTCCCTCCTATACTTAGTAAAGTGATTTGTTTGTATATAACGTCAGTATCATCCAACTCCAGTCGTGGAAGGGGATAGCAAGCGGTGTTTCCGGTTCTCAATCGTTGATCCAAAGGTATAGCCAGGTTAATATTAGAAATGTTAGTAAAAATAAAATACTGTCCCTGTACAAGACTTATTCATGAAACTGAATTGTGAGATATTACACGTAACTTTATTCTGAATAACTTGCAGTGATGAGCCTTGACAACATTTCCCCAGACTTGTGCAAAATATAGAATTACTGTAATGTTAATGTCTTGTACGTCGAACCTTATTTAGTATGTTAGAGCCAAGGAAGTATGTAGCTGTTATATTTTGGTGCATTCGTTGAATTGCTCTAGCACGGATGAATTTTAGTGTTTTCCTCCGTGCGAATTTAACGTCCATTTGAACACGAAGATAAAATATTTCGTACGTGAAGAGTACAACATGATTTTCTCTTTTACAGTTAACGTAGGTGCAAGAATTTGTCTTTCTTTGTGAAAACTGCAGTGGTGGATTTACTGGTACTATATTTTCAATATTGTAAATCTTAATTTGTTGAGATAATTTTACACATTAACAATGTTAACTTAATATCCATGTTAATACAAATCCGTATGCCGGTACTTTCATACTCTTTTTTATACATTTCCAAAACTGATTTTAATTTTTAATATAATTAATTTGTCCTGAAATAATAAAGGAGCATAAACACAAATGTAAAGCTATTGCAGGCTATAACTTGGAGATATCTTACTCAAGATTCGTGTACTTACCTTGTAGTTGTACCTTGTAGTTGTTTTTCAATACTTACTTTTATGTTTAAATTCTTATGAAAGTTGAATTTACTTTTTGGTGTCCACGGATCGATAGAACAGAATAATGTTTATATGACTCCTTGACTTGAAAATTGGCGCAGCCACCGGCGTACCTCACTCGGCAAAGGCGCTTGCCTGCCGATCCTGAGTTAAATCCCCGCTTGGGCTGATTACCTGGTTGGGTTTTTCCGAGGTTTTCCCCAACCGTACGGTGAATGTCAGGTAATCTATGGCGTATCCTCGGTATCATCTCGCCAGATACCATCTCGCTACCACCAATCCCGTCGACGCTAAATAACCTAGTAGTTGATACAACGTCGTTAAATAAACAAATAACAAATTTGGCACATCACACTGAATTACTACAACAATTGCGAAGTAATTATAATTTACTTTGTGTCGTCCTGCTAATCCTCAATGCATAAATCTTGCAACCAATGTAATATCATGGAAATCAACGAATAAAGCTGTAAAATATCTTGGAGTGCACTTAGATCGCCATCTGTCGTGGAAACATCATATCAACAACAAACTTAAACTGGCCTACGCAAGACTCAATAAATTATATCCGCTTCTCAACAAAAAATAATTTCTAAAACTACAAAACTGCATGCTACTCTACACATCTAT
This sequence comes from Periplaneta americana, assembly GCF_040183065.1. NCBI lineage: Eukaryota > Metazoa > Arthropoda > Insecta > Blattodea > Blattidae > Periplaneta > Periplaneta americana. The sequence goes on along the minus strand of NC_091118.1, from coordinate 94,389,662 downwards.
ATTCTACAGGGTGGGCACAAAGTCCCGTTATCTCCTATAAATACCTCAAATATACGGTATAATACACACATAAGTACATCCACTTTACACTAACTGTGTGCCCTAAGTGCCCAAAGGATCAGTATGTCCCCAATCATTCTCCTCACACAAAATAATGCGTCGCCAGGTTCGGTGTGACATTCGCCTCAGCATTGCTGAGGTTCTGAGGTCAGGGCTTCGAAGTGGCCAGTCAGAGGAGCTGGTAAGTTGGATGACCCAAGACCAATCCAGCGTTGTAGAAACACCTCATTCAGGTACTCACGAACGGAAATGGCATAATGGGCATCACAACCTGTGACAATGCGCGTGGGTTTCATCAAGAGCATTGTTGCACAGGAACGGTACGACACTATTGATGAATTGAAGGACGCCGTGCGACGCGCTTTCCAACAGATTACACCAGGCGAATGTCACACCGAACCTGGCGACGCATTATTTTGTGTGAGTAGAATGGTGGGAGACATACTGATCCTTTGAACACTTAGGATACACAGTTGGTGTAAAGTGGATGTAGGCCTATGTCTGCATTATGACAGTAATTGCGTAAATATTGTGTATACTTGGGGTATTTATAGAGGTAACGGGACTTTGTGCCCACTCTGTATATTATGACCTCTACTGCTTTACACTTGTCCTGTCTGCAATAAGTAAAATCGAACGAATCCACTCATTTCAAATCCTATGAATCTCACTTAATTCTCTTTGATTTGTCAGTAATACAGAAAAACTGGTATTGACATTCGCAATGCAACAGTTTATTCATTCACAAGCAAAGAAGTTCTACAGAGCGCCCTGCGAAATCGAGCTCCAGTAGCCATAGGCCTATGGCATTCAGTGTGCTTAGAAGTCGTGTAATGAAACTCTCAATTCTTCAATTTTACAACGTTAGTGTATAAAGTTGAGTGATTATTGTGTATTTATGTAATGCCTAGCAACAAATTCTCACTGTGTGAACATGTGTATATGTACAATACATACATAAAAGGCAGAAGATAGTGTCCGAAAACAAGACGAAAATTTCGAATAAAGTTTCCAAACAGACCTGTGCTTTCTGCCAAAAGAATTAGACGACTTGCTAAAATATTTAAAGAAACAGCTCGTCGAAGAATCGAAAATAATGCAGAAAATGTAGTGTTCTTATACGGAACGATTGTCAGTTTATTTCCATCAAGATTCCGCCACTGCTCATACAGCTGCCATGTCAATGAGGGAATTGAGGCGTATTTTCGGTACGAGACTAAATAGTAATAATTTGAAGCCTCCACGAAGCTCAGATATAACATCCTGTGACTTTTATTTATGGGGAACACTAAAAGGTAGCCCGTGGGGGACCTTGTAACCCCTATCGGGCGCGTCCCTCGGTTGGCAGATGAGGGATCCCACCAGATATGGTGGGGTGGTCCGAATAGCTACGGCAATAAGGACCCGTGGACCAACAAGGAGCCCGGTTCCTAGGGGTTTTAAATACTGGGACACCCTCTCTCCAGGGGTTATAAATATGGAGGGCCCATGCCCGGGGTAACAAGGGTGAAGACCTCAACGGTAGAAGATTCTAGCGGAAGAGGCTCCCCTCTCCTTGGGGGCTTATACAAGTGAGGAGCAAGTTCGAATGCTTAGAGGTGGCAGCCCCACCATCGGACTTACTCAGCAGTAGGCTGGTTACCTACTATGAGGACAATTAAATAAACTCGAACTCCCCAAAGGAATAGCCGGATAGATAAACTGAAGACGACCTATGGCAGTAACAAGGACAAACGATTAGGAAAAACTAACAGATGGAGGATAGCAACCTGGAACGTTCGAAGCATTCACCACAAAGTAGAGATTTTAGAGAAGGAATTGAAAGCCGCCTCAGTAGATATAGCAGTAATTACGGAAACGAAGAAGAAATTAAAAGGAACAGAAGAACTAGAAGACTATTTATATATTTATAGTGGAGTCCCACAAAACAAGAGAGCCTCAGCTGGTGTAGCAATTTTCATTAATAAAAGTCTTAAGAATAAAATACACAGTTACACATGGATAAATGAAAGACTAATTTTACTCAGATGCAAACATGGAAGAGGATATATAACCATTATAGGTGCATATGCACCTGAAGAAGGAAGAAAAGAAGCCACAGACGAATTTTATGAACAATTACAAACAACATATAACTCAATAAATCCTAATGATTATGTTATTCTGTCAGGCGATCTAAACGCAAGAGTAGGAAACCAGAAAATCCCAGGAATCGTTGGAAATAAAGGAGAACAAGTAATCAATAAGAATGGTGAACACCTTAGAGAATTTTGCTCTTTTAACGAATTAAGGGTAATGAACACGTTCTTTGAACACAAAGATATATATAAATTTACAAGGACGGATGGACATATATACAGCATTATTGATTACATAATAGCTAATAGAAAAACAGCTCTCTTAATAGAAGATGTACGTGTATTTCGAGGTAAAGATATATACTCAGATCATTACTTGGTAATATCAAAATTAATAATACCAACTCCTTGGAAAAGAAGTCAAGTAAAACAAGACAACAAAAAAGAAATTTATAAAGTTAATTTGTTACAACAAGAGAGCATCAAGTATTTATATCAGAGAAGGTTAGATAATTTATTTACAGAAATGCCTGTCAGTAATAATATCAATTTGGAATGGGAAACACTAAAGAAGGTAATACTCCAAGCAGCAGAAGAAGCTCTTGGAAAGAGAATCAAAAGACATAAAAAAGAGGGTTAAGAATATGGAATCAAGAGATTGCAGACATAATTAAAAACAAGAAGGACGCATATTTACGATATTTACAAGACAAATCCATAGAGAATAGAACTGAATATAAAAGGAGATGTGCAATTGCTAAGAGAGAAGTAAGAAGGATACATAGAAAAAGTTGGGAAACATATGTAAAGGAATTAGAATGTGATTTTCATGGAGCCCAAAAGTATGCATATAAAGTCCTAAAAATGATAAATTCTGAGGAAAAAGATAAAATACAATTGAATCCAATTATAGAAAGTGAATGGCTGGAATTTTACAAAGAATTATGGACTCAACCCGATCAAGAAGATGTCTACATAAATACTGAGGAAGCACATATAGACTATATAACAATGGATGAGATGATAGAAGTAATAAAGAGTAGTAAAAATAAAAAAATGTCCTGGTATTGATAATATTAATATTGAACTGATAAAGTATGCGACACCAGCTGTATTATATCGCCTTCTTAATTTAATAAATATATGTTGGAGTCACGGATACATTCCAGAAGAATGGAAAACTGCTGTCATTGTACCAATCTTCAAAAGATGTGGAAGAAGCAATTGCAATAACTATAGAGGTATTAGTTTACTGGGTACTTGTTATAAGATATATGCAAAATTAATAACAAGAAGATTAAATAAAATTACAGAAGTATTGTTAAAAAACGAACAACATGGATTCCGGAAAGGACGATCAACAACAGATTGTATCTTCACCATAAACCAGATAATTGAAAAAAGAAGAGAATATAACTTAGAAACACACTTATTATTCATCGATTATGAGAAGGCTTTTGATAGAGTGAATAGATCAAAATTATGGAAAATAATGGAGAAAAGAGGATACCCACAACATCTGATAAGAATATTACGTAGCATGTATCTTAATACCAATATTTGCATTGACAAAGGGAAAGGTCCAGGTAAATTAACAACAGAAGTTAATGGAGGTGTTAGACAAGGGTGCCCACTATCACCCACTTTATTTAATATTTATCTTAACGAAGCCATTGATGACTGGCTGAATATTTTAAACTGTGATTTTATCTTAGATGAAACACCTGTAAATTGCCTACTTTTTGCAGACGACCAAGTGGTGATTGCTGATACAGAATACAACCTCCAAAGTGCAGCTTATAAACTGAGTCAAATAACCAAAGGCTATAATTTAAAAATATCACACACTAAAACAAAAACAATGGCTTTCATAGGGACCCAGCATAAAAGGTCGAAAATAGTTATTGACTCCAAAATTATTGAGCAAGTTAGTAATTTTAAATAGGTATTTAGGATGCAACATTTCTTATATGGAAAAAAGAGATATGGAAGAAAAGATGCATAGATTTCAAGGTATATGTGGAACAATTAGACGGAGCTTAGGAAAAAGAACAACGAAAGAAACACAGTTAAAACTCTACAAAACAGTAGCCCTTCCAGTACTACTTTACGGAGCAGAGACTTGGACCTTAACAGAAAGAGACAAAAGACGACTAGAAGCCTCAGAAATGAAATTCCTAAGATCAGTGGCGGGATATTCTTTATTACAACACAAGAGGAATGAAGATATCAGAAAAGAATTAGGGATAGAGGGAATAACACAAAAGTTAACAAATCACCGAAATAGGTGGATGGAACATCTAGAAAGGATGGAGGATCACCGAATCCCCAAGAAAGCTTTCCAGTATGCTCCAAGAGGAAGGAGAAATGTTGGTCGTCCTAGGTTTCGTTGGAGAGAACAATTCTAATGGGGACGGAACGGGCCTACCGGCTCAACCCGTGATGTTGATGATGATGATGACTAAAAGGTAGGATTTATAAGAAAAATTCTCATTGTATAGATGAACTATAATACTATATACGAGAAGAAATCCAAGCTATCAGTGATGTGGAACTTCAGAGTGTTGTTCATTCGTTTATCAGAAGTTGTCAGTTGTGTGTGGCGGCAAACGGGGGCCATTTTCAGCAACGACTGTGAGCAAGACAAGTCCAAATCATTGAACATTTATTGTTAGTACTGTTATATATTGGAGAAGCGCCGGAGAAATGGTTATGCGTTCGGCGGAAACCACGCAGGGCGCGGCCGACCGGCCGGCCGCTCTTTTCTGGGACGTTTGATGATAATGGCTCTGAATAACAACCTATAAAATATTCTAGGCGCCGTATATTACTGTTCTGTCGGAAGTAAGTCTACATCTCCCACCAGAATGAAGAGCTGACTTCCCATGGACCTACGTAACATTGTAATAAAAATATATCATCACACCAACCTTTTAATTGTACTGTATATTACGTATTAACAATTTTTTGTTCACTGAGGAGTCCAATCAAGGCTGCCCCCATTTCAATGTCACACATTGTATTTGTATTTAATTTACAAGTCATCCGTATAGCACTAAATGCGTTGATCGATTAATAAATTTAGAAAAATATAACTCCAATAATTAAATCAATTTCTGATTATTCCATTCCTTGACGATGAAATATGTATACAATAACAATAATTGTCGTGTTTTACATAAGCTTTGCGCACATACGGTACATTTGAAATGACACATCCGGACCTGGCTGAGTTGTATAACGGTAATAAATGTTCTATAATTACCAGATAAAAACCTCATTTGGTACCTCTTTTGAGCAGCTGAAGTTGATAAACATCGAAAGTGTTAATAAAAACTTTTCATTCTGAAATGAAGAGCTCAAATGCAAAACAAGTTATATCCATTTTTTAAAAATAGAGTTCTTGCTGTTACTGCTACTTTAGGGGTCCCTTGCGTCTATACATGTGATACTTATTCTGTGCAGAAAAAGTTATATCCTCCAATTGACAGGATGATAAAAACCTGCGTTTGACTCAAAATAAGTTACATCCAAGAAGCTGTTTCCTTCAGTTTAAGTTATATCTATTCTTTGGTTTTATTAACGTAATGTGCAACATGTTTTTTTTTTTCTTTTTGCTACTTTAAATAATTTTAATAATTGTTATGTACCGTTGTAAAGTCTTGGTTTTTCTGAACCGACACATGCGACTTGCGAGGTGCGAGGCCCGTCTCGCACAAATCCGGACTACACGAGAGATAGTGAGTGGTTTCTATGGCTGCGACTGCGCACTTCGCAACTATAGAAACCACTCACTATCTCTCGTGTAGTCCAGATTTGTACGAGACGGGCCTAGCACCTCGCACGTCGCATGCGTCGGTTCAGAAAAACCGAGGCTTAACAGTCAATGTGATGAGAGGAAATTGAATTTGTTGTATTTACGTATTTATGGTGACAGTTGGGGAAGAAAACGTGGGTTCCAGGAAGAGGAAACGTAATGAAATAGACAGGCAAAGAAGAAAAAAAAAGCCAGGTATAGCGATCAATTTGCTTCTTTAACAGTAAACAGAGAAACAGTACAGGAAACTATCAATAACCGTTTTTCTTCACTCTTCAGTGACAGTGGCTCTCCTCTTTCACTACTTAAGAAAGGATGTGGTCATTTGCAGCGCTCGCCTGTAGCAACAAATGCTTCGAGGCCGATATCTGCACTCAAGATAAGGAATGTTCATAATCTTCTTGCAAGGAGTGGACTGAATTTTAGAGAAGATCCTAGACTGACCTTCTACAAGGAATTACAGTCAACGCCTGCAGCTAGGAAAGACCATGATGAACCCAATGAGAACTGTAATTGTGTTGATCTTGAACCTCCTGTAGAGTATGTGTAGAAATTTACCAAAAGAACAGAATAACTTACTGGTTAAAGTTTGGAACGGACTTTCTTTGTTACTCATTTTAAAAATATATCCAAAATTAGGTCTGTATTCTTCTGAAAATTTCAGCAGGCAGTTTTAAAAATGTTATATTTTTCAGTAATTTTGTCTTTTGTGAAAATAATGTGTCTAATTTGCAATGATAACAACTGTGTGTATAATTTTCATTGCTTATCATAAAATTAGGTCTTTATTCATGTAAAAATTTCAGCAGACAATCTAAAAAAAATGGTATATTTTTCTGTAATTTTGTGAAATATTATGAAAATAATATTATGTATAATTTGAACTGATACCCATATCCTTTTTTCAATATTTTACAGAACTATTAAGTTCAAAATTAATATCTACTGACATCACGATTAAGTGCAAAACAAGTTATACACGCAGATCTGTGCAAATGAAGTCATATCCACTTTTTAAATTTAAATAATTTGATGAAGGAAGAATATTGAAGGCCAATATTTGCTCTAAAATCTTGTTACTATAGAAGGAATTGAATGATGAAAAAGAATTATAAAATATATTGTAAATATACTGTGTGGCTCATTTTGCTCATTTCTGAGAAAACTTTTCTGGGGATATAACTTGTTTTGCATTTGAGCTATTCAAATATTAACAGTTCTCCCAACTAATACTCTATATATATTTCTGGATTCACCCATACGTGGTACATGCCCTGCCCATCTCAGACATCTGGATTTAATGTTCCTATTTATGTTATGTGAAGAATACAATGAGTTGTGTAACTTTCTCCATTCTCCTGTAACTTCATCTCTCTTAGTCCCAAATAATTTCTTAAGCAACTTATCTCGAATATTCTTAACCCCTGTTCCTCTTTCAAAATGAGAGTCCAAGTTTCGCAACCATACAATACAACCGGTGATATAACTGCATTATATTTTTTATTGGGTTATTTTACTACGCTGTAACAACATCTAGGTTATTTAGCGTCTGAATGATATGAAGGTGATAATACCGGTGAAATGAGTCCGGGGTCCAACACCGAAAGTTACCCAGCATTTGCTCGTATTGGGTTGAGGGAAAACCCCGGAAAAAACCTCAACCAGGTAACTTGCCCCGACCGGGATTCGAACCCGGGCCACCTGGTTTCGCGGCCAGACGCGCTGACCGTTACTCCACAGGTGTGGACTAACTGCATTATAAATTCTAACTTCCAGTTTTTTGAAAGCAGACTAGACGACAAAAGCTCCTCAGCCGAATAATGACAGACATTTTGCATATTTATTCTGCGTTTAATTTCGTTTCGAGTGTCATTTATATTTGTTACTGTTGTTTCAAGATGTTCAAATTTTTTCATCTTTTCAAAGAATAAATTTCCAACTTTGATATTTCCACTTCGTAATATGTTCTAGTCACGAGACATAATCATATACTTTGTCTTTTCGGGATTTACTTCCAAACCTATCTGGTTACTTGCTTCAAGTGAAATTCTTGTGTTTTCCCTAATAGTTTGTGGATTTTCTCCTAACATATTCACGTCATCTGCATAAACAAGCAGCTGATATAGCCCGCTCAGTTCTAAACTCACTCTGTTGTCTGGACTTACTAATGGCATATTCTAAAGTAAAGTTAAAAAGTAAAGGTGATAATGCGTCTTCTTGGTTTAGCCCGCAGCAAATTGGAAAAGCATCAGACAGAAACTGGCCTATACGGACTCTGCTGTTCGTTTCATTGAGACGTATTTTATTTAATGGAACTAGTTTCTTGGATATACTAACTTCAATAAGAATATTATATAAAATTTCTCTCTTAACTGAGTCATATACCTTTTGGAATTCTATGAATAACTGATTTACTTTAAGATTTAAATGTGTGTAATGAACGGAATGAAATAAACTATAAATAACAGTCAATCGTCTAGTAATACTAATAATAATAATAATAATAATAATAATAATAATAATAATAATAATAATAATAATAATAATAATAATAAATCATCGTCATCATCATAATAATAATCATCATAATCATAATGATCATCATGGTATCTTATAGCGTTACAGGGCGTCCCCCAGTGGCTGATGGGAAAGTGGTTGGTAGATCTACTGCTGTAGACGTTGGAACTAGGTCTGACCACAACAGGTTCGGTACTCCAAGTATTTCTGGGGTTGAAATCTTGACTAACAACCCGTCTCGTAAGAACATATTGTTACGAAGGAGAAACAATCTCGAACGTGGGTGGTTTTAATAGAAGACGACAAAGGCAGAAGACTAAGGGTCAAAGTTTTGGTACGTGGAATGTATGAACATTATATTCGTCAGGGGCAGCGGACGCACTTGATAAAAAAAATTAACTAATTTTGTTATGGATGTGGTAGCACTGCAAGAAATTCGATTATCACAATCTGATTCTGAGATTGAAAAATGTTAGTATGTTCTATTATACAGGGTGATTCTGTCACTATTATAAATGTGGTGATAGAGGAGATAATTATGAATTACTTAAATATAGGAATCCATGTCTGGAAACGTTTCTTTTGTCAATTACAGAATGTGATGTGTGTGCTAATGTCATAAGTAACAATGCAGAATAACAACCCAAACGTTATTAACGGGTCATAGTAAATAAAAAAATAAGTTTCTATGCTGCAGTTTTATTGTTTGTAAAGCAATATTACAAATTTCATGCGAATACTGTGCAGAACTTTATTTACAGCGTAGTACATTACTATAGAGGATTAGGGGCCTACACTTTAAGAAAAGAACATTGAACTTATGGAGGCTGTTCCATCAACTATTTATAAGTATTTTTCTTGAGAACTGGGAATTAATTAGTTTCATTTAATTCATAGAACATAATTTCATTGAGAACTAGATCGATTTCGTGTGCTAAAATTGTGTTATACCTCTAAAATTACCATATATTTAATTTACTAATAACGGTGTAACATCTAAATTGATGGCATAGTCTTCCGCTCTCTTGCCGAATATAGCCGTTGAAAAACTTAACAGGCAAGTAGGAGTGGTACAGTTAAGGCTAAGATTTCACACTGTTAAAACACATACATTGCGCTTATTTGAAGAAGTACACAAAATGTAACTGTCAGCAAAACAGCAAAGGCATTAGGTAGGCTTGTGTATCTTAGGTTCGTGTTTGATTATAGTGTGAAGTTAATAACGGAAAAAGATAACGGAAAAAGTGTGCTGCATTATAAGCGCTCAGTAACATTTACTAACTGTGCTGCAGATAATCTTAAATTTTGTATTACTCGTATAAGCGTCTTAACATTTAATAACGATAAACATGTGCTGCACATAACCTTAAGTCTGTATTATAAGCACTTCTTAACCAATAAAATAACAGTTTTATTATTATTATTATTATTATTATTATTATTATTATTATTATTATTATTATTATTATTCAGATACTTTGGGTGTACTATAAGCAGTAACATGAGCTGCTGTCAAGAAGTCAAAAGAAGAATAGCAATGGCAAAGGAAGCTTTTAATAGAAAAAGGACCTCTGGAGAAAGAACTAAGGAAGAGACTAGTGAAGTGCTTTGTGTGGAGTGTAGCATTGTATGGGGCAGAAACATGGACATTATGACGAAGTGATGAGAGGGAATAGAAGCATTTGAAATGTGAAACGGAGAAAGATGGAGAGTATGAAATGGACAGACAGAAAAAGAAATGAAGCTGTGTTGGAAAGAGTGGATGAAGAAAGAATGATGCTGAAACTGATCAGGAAGAGAAAAAGGAATTGGTTGGATCACTGGCTAAGAAGAAACTGCCTACTGAAGGATGCACTGGAAGAAATGGTGAACGGGAGAAGAGTTCGGGGCAGAAGAAATCAGATGATAGATGACATTAAGATATATGGATCATATGCGGAGACAAAGAGGAAGGTAGAAAATAGGAAAGACTGGAGAATGCTGGGTTTGTAGTGAAAGACCTGCCCTTGGGCAGAACATTATGAATGAATTATTATTATTATTATTATTATTATTATTATTATTATTATTATTTGTAATTGCAGTAATGTTTTAGGTCCCTAAAACTGTATTTTAATGCCTACTTTCGATCATTATGGAGCCTAGTTGAGGTGTCTGAAAGTTGGTTAATGGCCTAAATATCCAAAGTCTAGTTATAATGTATATAAAATATAATGTATTTTTTTGTAGACATAATTATGGCATTAATAGTTTTTTTTATCATATCAACGGACTCAACGTACCCATCTTGTGCGATAAACTTACTACAACGCTGTACGTATCAGGAAGAGAGTGAGATAGAAATACTATACCTCACTAGTTCTACTAACGGAGGCATCTTGAGGCAACAGTGTACTAGTCAAGACCCGTAAGACCAATGCTTTTTTCTTAAGGTGGAATACTCTATATAGCCAGCTGACATCGAACTCATAGCCAACGCACTGAAACTTCACCTAAGTTTATATATGTACCTGCTCTCTTTGTATGGCTTTAGCTTATTTGGGTTAAGCATTACGTAGAAACAGTAACTTTGGTTACTTTAGTATCTTGTTATCACGAAGGGATTCATGTTAAGGCATGCATTTCATTTATGGAAGAGGAAATGGAAATGGAAGAATAGCTGCAAGACTTTATCAGTCAAAACATCATTTACAATGCCAAATATTCATGTCATATTCATCAGAATTCACCAATGTTTGTAGGAACAGCGAGTCTGCAATTAAACTTCAGAAAGATGGTCTTGAGTTGGATGCTAGCTGGCTACATTGACCACTTATATCAAAGATTTTCACTACCAAACGAAACGTTTCCGAACACAAGTTCTTATATGAAAATTGTTCATATTGATAACCTCTGCCATCTTCGAAAGTTTGTAACAACATCATAGAATCACTCGATATAGCGGCCCATTAGGTACAAAATATTTGAATAGTAATCAACTTTGAGCCAGTCAATGATAGAGTATGTTTTGTGCAAATGAAAGGAACTCTTTGAAACCCTTCCCTAATTTTATTTTATGCCCCTGTAGAGGAAAGTAATACTGAAAACAAGGACGAATTTTACAGTACGCTGAATTTATTATATACGAGTCAACCGTTGTATACTGCAAAATTTACATTTGAAGATACCAATGCCAAAATAGGCAAAGTAGATATAATGGTTGTCCTTAAAGTGACCATAAATTTTGGAAGTCAAAGCACGACTTTAAATGCATGCAGCCAACACGTCATGAATTACAAGTCGATCATGATTTTACTGCCCATGGTAGTAGTAAGAAGTAACATGTGAAACAACATATTATTACTGCTTATTAATAAAACTGATGTTGTCATAAACAAATCCGCGACCTCATCAGGAGGCAATAAAATCTTGTGGCCTCCTGTGATCATCATATCACATATTTGAGTGCACACTAAGAATTCTGCCTATCTCACATTATGCAAAGGACGAAACCTCAAACAAATCTGTACACACTGTGTTTAATAAATTATTCAATAAAATCTTGGTTGACTTATAATTTGATTAAAAATTAATTTATAGCGGTAAGAAATAAACTTTAAGTAACAATTTATTGTCATCAAAATATGGTAGGTGTACACGCATAAACATACTTGCCAGTCCGTGATACTTGCTTTAGATTCAGAAGATCATGAAATTCCAATCAGGTCTGGGTGAAATATGTTTTCGACTTCATGATCCAACGACATTTGATTTTTTCAGAGGTCTACACTTTGTAAATCAGTGAAAATATCCTTTCTATAGGGAAGACCAGGTAACTTGATACCCTAAGGGTGAAACCTAACCATTTTTCCCCCATTACTACAAATGCTAGTGGATTATGGTGATTTTCTAGTTTGAAGGTTGAATTTTCTTTTGCCAACTTCGTTTCGAATTTCGATACTGACAAATACTATAAATGGTAGTGATTTTGTAACTGGTATGTTGGCAGCTGAGGCAAATATCGACAATATTTGCCGGTACTGGAGTTCCATGAAATTAAAATTGTACTAGATTTCTCAGCCGGTTACTGGAAGATAGTGAAATTCGAACTTATTAATAATTAATTAATATTAGTATTAATATTAATACATAATAGTTATTTTATGTGTTGCGTTGTGGTTATAATTCAAGAATAGTCAGATAAGTACGAATAAATATAACATACTTGGGCGTGATAATGCACGTGGGTAATGGATAGAAATATTATTTCAAATTTTAATGAATTTCATTCGTGTTTAGATTTTTATTACTATGTCAAAAAATTAAATAGTGTTGCAGTGACTCCTCCAAGGAAGAAAATGTGTGGCATTCAGAGTACGCTTCAGAAATCTGTAGTTCACGTGTATAATGAGTTGAAGAAAGAAGATAATGAAGAAGGAATTATGCTAACGGAGACAGCAATTACAACCAGAATAGGAAAATTATTAGGAGTAAGTATTCTTAAGCATACATTTCAAAGTGGTATTCAGTTTTAGGAGTTTGCACTAATAATTTCATGATTGTGGTCAAACAAAACAAATTTTTAGGTTAGGCCTTAATGTTTAATCAAGTCAGTGATTTTCATATTGCCAAACTAAATACATTTAAGATACTGTAATACTGCAGTAGGTGATAGCTTAAATATATTTACAAATTAGACGAACAAATAATCAAACAGCACGAAAGTAATTTTCCAGTTTTCTCTTTTGGTATTAAATTAACCGTTCAGATCACAATTTACATGCCACATCGGCCGAAGAAAGTACAAGTCATATTGTAATTATTAACTTGATATTGCAACAAATATTACATGAATGTTGGCCTGTTATGGTGCTTAAAAATAATTCAGTTTTATATAATAACTATATAATATACTCTATAAAGCATAGGAACGTTGACTCTGGCTGAACAATTTATTCATGACTGGTCTAAGTAATATTAAATATGGTGTTTCTTCAGAAAAGCTACCCCACCCAAAGTACTTGTTAAGATATAACACTCGAGAGGACGAGGACGCACTACTGGGAAACTAACCATTTCTCTTCGTCCTGGACCTCTCGCATGTTATATTGGTAATTAGTAACAAGTTTGAGGGAGGGACTACAACAATGCATTAGAATATACAGGTAAGTGTCAAAGGATTTTTGTGCTAAAAGTATTTGTGGCTGTGCACTAAAACCACGTGTTCATCACTATGTAAATATCACAGAAATCAATTAAACAAAATAAAATTATGCCTTCTTTGATGTAGCTTTTCTGGAGAATTACCTAAATAGCCTATTAGCCTACTTAAACCTATCGTAGACCCAACCTAACATGTTGATCATTTTCTATTCATATAGTTGTAAATGTTGGTATCATGCATGAATTTTATGATATAACAATTTTTAGAAGTTTATGTTATTGTTTGTTATTACAGCTTGGCTTTACTACGAGCTAGGAAAGTGATAACAAATTCACAGACGGGGACCCCACTTGTGACACCAGGAAAACATAGACTACGTAAACATCCAGTGACTGATGCTGATGATTTTACGAAAGATGCAATTGCGAGATTTATTTATGACAAGTTACATAAAGGTAGGGAAGTTACAGGAATTATTGTGTTGATTTATGCAATGTAATTCTGATATTAGTCATATGTATAAAAATATGGCATAATTTTCATTTACTGTTACAGGGGAAGTACTAACAGCAGCAAAAGTTCTGGAACATATGAATGATGATTATGAAACATATTTATTTAGAGTATCCTTATCATCGGTGAAAAAAATTTTGAAAGAGATGAAATTTCTATGGAGCAAAGGGGATCCTTATACACATGTACGAGAAAGTTTTTAAGAGAATTATAAGAAATGTGGAGCATGAGAACCCTAAACCCGTAGTATTCTTGAATGAGACTTGGATTTTTATGAATGGTAAATTTCAATGTATTGTGAGACATTGAGTGATTGAATTTTTTACTAACAAATAGGTTAACACTTATGTGGAATATGAAATTGCAATTAATATAGGCTACTAGTAATGAATTCAGGTGGGAACAACATGTTTTGCAATTAATAGTTTCATATTATAACTAGAGGTTAGTTATAAAATTCTTGAACGGTTTTCCTGTCTTTAAAATTTTTGTGTCTCTTAGAGTGTCAATGTGAATTGCTTTTCTCTCTCTGTTTTTTTAAGTAGGATCACCCACTTATTCATGAAATAAACAGGTGAAGTTTCCAGTGACATGAATGGTGTTATTCGTAGACCAACAAATGAGGGTGGAAGATTAGATGCCGGAACGAAAGGTGGATTTATACTCGGTAAGTTATATTGATTTATATTTTACATAAATTTGGCAAGAGTAATTTTTTAAATCAGGGTACAAAAATATAAAAATTGGTGACTAAATAAAAACGTGGGAAAGCCTTTCACCAAAGAGGATCTCATGTCATGTTATGTTATGTTTTATTTTCTTTATTTAAATGCTGTGAATTCATGTGACGTAATTATATGCCCAGGTATAATTTTATTGCAGGTGCTGATTTAATTTTTTCATGCAATTGAAAGAAAAGTCAGGACTACCATAGTGCTATGAATAGCCCTGTAGTTGAGAAGTGGATGCAAACACAGTTGTTGACCTGAGAACATTAGGGCAATGCGTTATTGTCATGGATAGTGTTGCATATCATAGCAGACTTGTGAAAAATCAGCCAACAACAAAATGGAGGATAGAACAGCTACTGGTGATTGCAACTGAATATAATAGATTTGTTGTACTAAATGATAAGAGTTGATGGTGTGAAATCACCTTTTGATATTACATTGCAATATTAATTTCCATACTTTACAGTCATTATTATTATTATTATTATTATTATTATTATTATTATTATTATTATTATTATTATTATCATCATTACTACTACTACTACTACTACTACTACTACTACTATTGCAACCGTTTCTCTTATTTCTCATAATTAGGCATACTTATAGATGCTACTTTTTTCTTTCAGGTGAAATTGAATCTACATAAGAATCCTAAAACAACAGAGCCTTGCCAATTACTGTCCTGAAGTGGCCTTGTCTTATGTGTTGTGTCTATATACAATTAATTCTTTCAGTTTTTTTTTCCCCTTTAATGTAATGAAGTTGTTGGTTGATTGATACCAAGTGTTCAGCAGTTGATGTCATTTGTTATCTTGCACTCCAATATTTAACCAGATGATTGAAAGCTGTGTAAAGTTAAACAGTCAAGACAATGATCCATATCTTCATTGAGATTTCAGAAATGGCATGGGGAGATTCTGAAATATCAGTTCTTAGTAAATATTTGAGACAATCATGGCCTGTGATAATATGAGTACTTCCACTGTAGATTTTCATAGAAGTTCAGTTATTAAATTAGGTGTATTATTTTTACTATGTATTATACTATATTTTTGTTTCGCTTAATTGATGAATTATATATGCTGTAAATTGAATAGTAGACTGTAGGCCTATAGCTTAACTGATGAATTGTATGTGCTGTAAATTAAATAGTAGGCTGTATACCACAAGTGATGAATTGTTTATGCTTGTAATGTGAAGTAATTTGCATGATATTTATTATCAATTTCTGTATATTTCAACTGATTGAATTGTTTATACTTTTAAATTGAATTAACTTGCTTGCTATGTATTATATTTTATAGCTTAACTGATGAATAATTGTTTATGTTTGTCAATTTAATAATCTGAGTGCCATGTACTTCATATTTTTAATGGAGCCACCAATGTAGCTTAGTCGGTAGACTCATTGGCCTGCAAATTCAGAGCTGCACTCGAGGGTAGTTTGGATCCCCCATTTGGTCTGATTAGTTGGTTTCTTCTGAGGATTTTCCTCCATCGTGGAGCGGATGCCGGATGGCCTATTGCAATTTTTTCATTTGCTTTAGAATCATTCCGAATTTTGTTACCACATTGTCATGTTCTGATCTTGTTATTCTTTTAACAGTGTGGTAAGATGCAGGTATAGATAACCTTACAGTAATTTTGCTACCTTTCAGCTACCTCATTACCTCCCACTCCATAAAGTTCATGGATCCACGGAAGTACCAGTCGTCGATGTAATTCGACCATTTTGCTTAAAATATTAAAACACTGTAAAATATTGAGATTTCATGCTGTTACGTCCAATACTGCAGCAAGAATATCTGATTTTGAATCTGATAGTATGACAGCCTTCTCAGATTTATGAAGTTGATACTGGATATTTTGTAAGCTTAAAAGTGTATCTAAATTTTCACTATCAAAATTAGTCAGTGTTTGAAGTTAGTTAGTTAGTTAGTTAGTTAGTTAGTGGCGTTTAAAAAGGGCGTGTCAGCTACTATGGCTATTTGCGCCCTTATCTAAAATCTTTCACTAAACACAAACACAATACAATAACCAGAATGTTTAAAAGAACTAAAAAGTGCTGTCACGGTTAAAATGGGGGCAAACAAGTGTTTGAATATAATTCCCTGTAAAAGGGAATATACTGGTATTGTACTACAACACCACTACATCTATGGCTTGGTAAACAGGATCCAGCTATAAAAAATACTGTATGTAGTCACTCACTGACCAGATCATTTATCGTTTTTAATGATTTTTAAAATGTCTGGAGAAGTATCACATTTCTTAACATCATCTGTTAAAGTTAACTTATGTACTATTCATTTTGAAATAACTTGGGATTGTGTTTTATTAGTAAAGTTTCCCTTAATTGAGCAAGTTTGAGTTCTCCAAGTAGAGTCAAAAAGTCTGTTGGGATTTTGGCTCAGTTTATTAATATTTGTGGACTGTGATTTTTTGTTCTAGAGAACCATATTATCTGCAAATGATGAGATTATCATAAGATCTATTTCTTTAGTTAGACCATCGACATTAATATTGGAAAATGTATTCCTGAAAACAACAATGTGGGAAGCCCAGATGAATCTGTCTCTATTTATATATTTGTGACAATGAATCAAATAATCAAGTCACTGACCCAGTGTAACACTTTATCATGGACACTCTAAGTTTGCAATTTCTTAAGTGATTTATATCTACAGAGCCATATGATCCTTGAAAATAAATTAAAATTGTTAAGGTGTTTTGTTTTCTGTTTAAAATATCTTTAATATCTTGACTAAAATTTAAAATCTGTCCATTTGTTGAATGCAATTCTCTAAAGTCAACTCAATAAGATGAAAGTTAGGTACTAGATTCCAGGAACCAATTCAATCTATGAAATCATCTCTTCCATAATTTTGGCTATCATACTAGTAAGTGGTATCTGTCGATAACTCGAAAAGATATTAGTTGAATAATTGCTTTTCAAAATTGATGTTATGATAGATTTTCTCCAGACAGATATTGTATTTTAGATGAGATTACAAGATAAAAGTAGTGAGTTTGCTTCTTTGCCAACATGTTTAAGAAAATCAGCATGTGTATTGTCTGGACTTGGAGATGTTTTGGGTCTTATGTTATTAAATTAATAGTAATATTCAGTTCTTGATTAAATATTGTTATATAAAGTAGATTGTAGATTTAATATTTCTTTCAGTTTTTCCTTAATAGTCTGACGTACACAGATTAAAACTAACAACCACACCACCAACTAATCTAATAGAAATTAAAATATAATTAAATGTAGAAAAAGTAATTAAAATTATAAATACACGTAATAAACCATAACCCCCTAATTTCAACAATATACTATTTTATTCCCTTTTACAGCTTGTAGATAATTATTAATTATAGTTATTACTTATTAGCATAATATTTATTGAACTTATTGGCTATTTCACTTCGTTTGAAAGATGTTATTGTGTACAAAAAGCATTTTTGGATGATCGTTTCATGCTGTATGTTGTGTATAAATCTATGATTTCTGGCATTCTGTTCTGTGTAATCCATCTTTTGTATAGAATTAATAAAATACTCTTTTGGTAGTAATTATTTTATTAATTGAGTATTTAATTTTCACCAGCTCACATTTCTTGAATCATTTGTTTTTTCTTATTTAAATTTAGGACACAAGAGCCAAAAAGAGACTTCACAGTTATGTATCATACATTTTTTCAATAACAGACGTGGAGTTGCAGAAATAATAAGTGTAAGTGTAACATTATTAAGCAATTTACAAACCAATGAAATCTTTAAAAAGGTATCTAGAAGTGAAAGGTATTGGAACAGATTTGATTCTTGAATATTATATACTATACTTTGTTGTATATTTACGTCTAGTAACCTATTAATGCTAATACTAATAATAATAATAATAATAATAATAATAATAATAATAATAATAATAATAATAATAATAATGTAAAGGAATAAAAGAATAGAACATAGCAATACATTTCTCATTATTATTATTCTCATTATTATTGAAACTATTTAGAATAACCTTCCAACATTAAGGTAAAGTACGGTGAGTAAAGAAGTCATTCAGTACATAGGATCGTGATTTTACTACATGTGGTGATATCTGGTAACAGTTGGCAACACTGACAAGGCGGAAATAATTGCTGTTTGGGAACTGAACTTACGTGATCCTCACAACTTTAGTTCCAGAGAGAGACAGAGAGCGGGAGAGGGGAGGAGAGGGGGAGATAGGGAGAGAGGGGAGGAGGAGGTGAGGGAATGGAAGAGGGAAGGGGGAGATGGGAGGAGAGATGGAGTGGTGAGGAGAGAGAGGGGATGAGGAGGAGAGGGGAGGAGAGAGGAGGAGAGAGATGGAGAGGGGAGGAGAGAGAGGCGATGAGGAGAGAGAGAGGGGAGGAGAGAGAGGGGGAGAGAAAGGTACACTTCAACAAATACAAAGTAACTTTAAGCACTTCTTAAGAAACTTTATTTTCACAAAAGAAACACAAATTGAAAAAACTAATACCTGTCATCTCCAAGACAATACCATACAAATAAATGAAGAAATGAAGTGTTTTTTTCATGCTCTCTAGCAATATTTTTTACGAAAAAATTAAATTGGCAGATACTTCGTTTATAATAATTGTTAATTGTATTATTTTATAACATTTTAAAGGTTCAATTCTGTATAAATTACCATCTTTAACAATAATAATAATAATAATAATAATAATAATAATAATACATTTAATTATGTAATTATGTATAGTAAATTATTTCAATAAATAGGCTTTTTCAGAAATTTCTAAAACATATTTCTAAAAAAATTTGACGTGATGAATGGAAACTAACAATAAGTTTGGGTTTTGTTATTGTCCATAGTGGGGGACTGAAAAAATATGAACAGTTTCTCTGAAGCAAAATGGTTGCATACAAGTGCAATTGACCGTCTGACACGGTTAACTTATTCGTGGCTTGCTGCAGTTGTTTTGTAACCTTCATATTTTTTGTTATTGTAATATCACAATCATGATGAAGTGCTAGTACAGTAATAAATTCTTGATGTTTATCAATATATATCAAGTTACAAACAGGTGGCGTCTTAGTAAATTATATATTTCAGGGATTCCTAATGTTTTGAGTGTTACGGGCCTCTTAAAGAGGGAAGTAGGCAAAAATGCAATCAATTACAAAATATTTTGCCAGTAATGCAGTTTTTATTGTAGAGAGTTGCAAACTGGCATGCACATTATAAGTGGTGTGTCCTACATACTGAATTTTTTCTGGTCACTTTTTCGACATATAGAGTATTTTTTGTGTTATTACAAATTCTTATACACTTAATGATTCAGCTACATTTTCATAAAAAATTATTTAAGGTGAAGCTTGAAATTTTTATACAAATTCCTCATAGATATATATCTAAATGGTTGGAATTTTTTATTATATTAACATACCTTCTTCATATATATACAGGGTGATTATGAATATATTTAGAAAGCGCGTGAGTTTGCTCCTGGATCAAACATAAGAACAATTCCTTATAAGAAAATTTGATGGAAAATGCTTATTTATTGGAAAAATGTTCACACTTTGTTTTTTTTTTGTTGTCGTCTCACAAGTACAGGTTTGGAAACTTGTCATTTAATGTTTACAAAAGGTGCTCTATGTGTCCCCCTCCATTGTTTACATATGCCTGAGCACGATGTACACACGCCTGGCGAGTGAGTTCGCTCAAACGCCATGTTGTCATCACGTATCAATTGGCATGCATTTTCAACACGTTGCAATAGCTCCAACAGAATGGATTGGAACAAACTGATGGACATCCTGAAGAAAATAAGTGTGGATTGGAAAGACAGGAGGCTGTTCAGTAACTTATACAGTGCGTATACTAACTGGCTCCGCAGGAGAAGTGGCAAGCAGAATGCGGGGACTGGATGAGTTGTATTGGTATCAATGGAGTGAGTCAATGACCTTGGCCGCATTGAATGATGGAGGGTGGGAGGGAGCGAGAGAGGAGATGTAATATTCGTAAGTGTTCAAACCAGGCGCTACACAGTACCAACTTTACATCACTGCCGGGTCGAATACTGCCGCTTGCTTCACTGCGGAGCCAGTTAGTATAAGCACTGTATATGAAACGAGTCAAAATCAGGATAGGAGAAGAAATATCTGAAGGAAGTGAAATAGGAAGAGGAGTACGACAAGGCTGCCCTTTATCATCTACTCTGTTCAACATCTGCTTGGAGAATTTGGCGAAGAACTGTTTTCAAAACATGGGAGGGGTAAAAGTAGGAGGAAGAAGAATAAAGTGTATAAGATTTTCTGATGATATGGCGTTGTTAGCAGAAGAGGAGACGATACTAAGCGATATGCTACAGGAGCTAAATATGACTGCTGTGAATAGTATGGGATGAAGATAAATGCAAACAAGACGAAGACCATGGTTGTCGCAAGAAAAATAAAGAAGGTAAACTTGCGAATTCCAAATGAGACAGTAGAGCAAGTGAACAGCTTCAAATACTTGGGATGTACTATAAGCAGTAACATGAGCTACAGCCAGGAAGTCAAAAGGAGGATAACAATGGCAAAGGAAGCTTTTAATAGAAAAAGGAGCGGACCTCTGAAAAAAACTAAGGAAGAGACTAGTGAAGTGCTTTTTGTGGAGTGTGGCATTGTATGGGACAGAAACATGGACATTACGACGAAATGAAGAGAAACGAATAGAAGTATTTGAAATATTGATATGGAGAAGAATGGAGAGTGTGAAGAGGACAGAGGTAATAAGAACTGAAGTTGTGTTGGAAAGAGTGGGTGAAGAAAAATGATGCTGAAACTGATAATAAAAAGAAAAAGGAATTGGTTGAGTCACTGGCTGAGAAGAAACTACCTACCAAAGGATGCACTGGAAGGAATGGTGAACGGGACAAGAGTTCGGAACAGAAGAAGATATCAGATGATAGACGACATTAAGATATGTGGATCATATGCGGAGACTAAGAGGAAGGCAGAAAATAGGAAAGATTGGAGAATGCTGGGTTTGTAGTGAAAGACCTTCCCATGGGCACAACACTTATGTATGTATGCATGCATGCATGTATGTATGTATGTATGTATGTATGTATGTATGTATGTATGTATGTATGTATCTATGAATCTAATCACATTAACTTGTGTGAAAAATTTCATGACTGTAGTCCCTGTAGTTTTTGAAAACATGTAGGCCTACCTAAATATGGAAAATTTAACATTTCGGTAAAATTACTGTAAAGTCTACTATGTATGTAAAAACCCTTATTGTCCACACCTGTGGAGTAATGGTCAGCGCGTCTGGCCGCGAAACCAGGTGGCCCGGGTTCGAATATTTTTGCGATTAAAAAAATATTTTTCCTCATAACTCATAAACTTGTTAACTTTTTCATGTTCTCTCGCTTTTATTTTATTACTAAAACTTACGTTTACAATATCATGCGACTGCCTCCATGGTCTGTTGGTCAGCATGCTGATCCGGAAGTCCTGGGCTTGGCTCTCGGTGAATTTCTCTTGAAGAAGAATAATTCCCTGGGTGTCTAGAGTCTGGAAATTTGTATGAATGTGATTGTGAGTGTGCCGGGTTAATATTAATTAACCAATCATCAAAATATAAAAAAATACATCAGGACTGTCGCTGGGCAGTAACCTGAACACACGTTTCAGCGTCTCATTGTTGACAAGTAACTCCATCTCTTAGCACAACCATAAAGCATCTAATAGATGCTATAGAGTTACCAACATCGAAAAAAGAAATATATCATGCTCTTTCAACTACATTCCTTAATAAATAATTTTTTTTTAATTTTGTGTTAGACGTGTCACGTTGGACGTACGACCATTTTGTAAAATGAATTTATTCTTTTATCAGACACTCTATCAAAGATAGAGAAGTGATATTGTAGATATGACATGCATTAATATACACAAGAAATTTCATCACAGAATGTTGGATAGTTTTGAGTTGTGTGGGAAACGCTTCATCACTGCACAGTGAACTGAATTTAAAAAATAAATAAATAAATAAATAATTTTTTTAAATCGTAAAAATATTTTTTCATATAGCAGAAGGACGTGTTTTACACATACTAATTTTCAATATTGTACAGTAATTGAGGAAAAAAAAATATTGAATATTTCCAAAATTTTACTGCTGTAAGCTGTACCTAACCCGTTAAGGCCAAAATGGGCTAAGAATAAAACTCCAAAGAGGGACCGAATACCTGGAAATACCTATGAAATTTAGAGGAAATTGTTAGGAAACTAAATTAATCGTTTATTGAATAATAATTTTCTGTAATTTTTGCTACATGACACTGTCATATTATCGAAGGCATATGTCCAACGTGACACGTCTTTTATGAACATGCGCCGTCCGAAATGCGCCGTGAAAACGCGAAATGTCTCGAGGATCTGCCAGTTGCAGTGGCAGTGACAGTGAACAAACAGAAGCGCGGGCTGGAAGAACTTCGAAATCTCACAAGTAAGTGGAACACTGCTGTCACTAATCTCCGAGGTGTGTTTCTGCTGTGTAAAGACCCGCATTATTATTTTATTTGTGATTTAAACGCCCATAACGCTACTTTCCTATTACTATGTACTTACAGAAAGTACACCACAGTAATTTTCTTCTGCTCTTCTATATCGGGACATCATAATAGAAAACCCTCTTTTTCCTAAAATCATCTTTCCCAAAGTTATCCTTGATCCTTATGCTTTTTAGGTTTGTTATATAAAAACTGGTGTCATTAACTGACACAAATTTCTCATTGTATTTATTTTCAATTAATTAAAATAATTGCTATAATAAGTACATATTTTCTTAAATTATCCAGGATCATATTAAATAATGACTAACATGTGGTATACAGCAGAAACAAATTTATAGAATAGTCAGACAAGATTTCCTACTATCAAGAACGTACTTTATTTTGTGTTTACATCAATGAAATAGTACCGCAATGAAATGAAAAAACGCCTAAAGAGGAGTTTAGTACCATCTAGTCTACAAGATTAGATACATTAAAACTTGCCAATGGTGGGGTAATAAAATGTAATTTCGAAGTAAATTTTTTTCTGAATAATATTTTGAAACTTTTCGTTATAAAATAGTTGTCCTTAAAACCTAGAAAATATTCTGTTTGGACAAATGGTTCAAACGAAGCTAGTTTGTGACAGGAATAAAATATTAGTACGGACTGATGCTCAGTTGTCTGGGATGTCAGTTGCAATATCAAGGGAAAAATAATTTCTTAAGAAGGAATTATATTTAAACGAACTTTGGTAATGTTAAATTTTAAGCCTACCATGTGTCATAAATTTTAGAAAGTATTGCTGTATGATATAATTTTGTACCTTCCGAAATTGTACTTGCCAAGATCAAATACAGCATATATACAATTTTTCAGAAAACAACAGGATGCATTGCATGAACTACATAGATATCGGATCCATTATAATAAAAAGAGTTAATACGAACAAAATTGGTTACAATATATTAAAAGAATGGAACAAGACAATATGTGGGTGGTGTCGTTATTGAGTTCCCACGTTGGACGCCATTTGTGGGTGGTGTCGTTATTGTGACCACACGTTGGGCGCCATTTGAGGGTGGGTGCGTCTCGATGTTGCGTGAGATTCACTCAGGGTAGCCGAGGTACGGTTGTGGTGTAGGTTGATGTCGGGAATAATCCCAAGCCGGCTACTTATATAAAAGGCAGTGTAAATTCCAAAACTATAAGTTTATTGTCGTATTCACTTGGTAAACCCTAGAGTATGTATTTCCGGCTGACTTATAATTCAATCGTTGGTCGCAATTCTGTATCGACTCAGTTGCAGCCCTGAATAAGCTCTATCCGATACTATAAATCCAATACTCTGTCCCGTACACTACGACACGAAGCGAAATAGTAGTCCTGTCGACACCAAACGAAGTAGTTATTGTGCCCTGTATGTAGGGCCGCCGACACGATGTGAAGTTGTTTTTGCTGATCTCCTCTCCGAAGCGGAATAGTAGTCGTCTTGATGATCTCCGCTCCCCGTCACCCTTATTTATAAAAACCTATCCTACGCTAAAACTAACTATCCTATTGGTTAAAAACTACGTCACTAACTGGCCTAAAATCTATTCCCTATTGGTCCAAAGTGACCTCATAAGCTGGACCAAGATCTCTTCTTATTGGGCGCGAAATATGTCATCTCTAAATTTAGACTTTGGATTTCCCATAACCTCAAATTAGTTTGTATATCTCACAAGAATACCCGTTCTTTGGAAAACCCAAGCTTGGCAGTATCTTTCCCACGGGTCTAGTCCGCCTCCGGCTTTTATGCTTCATCGAGTCTATACGAAACCCCGCTCAAGGTGGCCCTAAATCTGTCCGATGCTGACAAGTGACGAAACACCTGTGTGAGGAAGCTAATTCTAACGAAGTCGCCAGAACGTCCCCGCGAATACATGTAATAAAAATATGGAGATATCACTTCGCTAATAAATCGGTCTCTCCCTCTCCTAATTACTGCTTCAAATGCCCATCTACGTAACCATTGGAAATTCCCGAAAGAGTTTCCAATGTTATGAGATGTCCCCGCTTTCTGCCTATAACTAGCCTCATAGTTCCCCCACGCGATCAGCCGGTAACACATTATTTACAATACAGTGAGATTACAATGTCACTACAAACAATTACAATAAATATTACATATATCTTCACAAGCCTTTCTATGTACACAACTCTCACACAATAAGCACAACAATGTACAATTTATATCCACATTTACATATGTACAATACCATTCATTCACATATTTACATTTATTTATTAATTGATCAATTACACACTCTGCGTGCTTGGTTGTACCAGCCGCCCTGTACAGGTTCACCTAGCTGTACGCGTGAGACTAGCCATCCTACTCTTTCTCATTCCTGCCTCCTAGCCTCTCCTGTTTGAAAGGCCGCAAGAGTTGCTTGTGGTACCTACCAACAGGTTTACTTTTTCCCCTTTCTACCAATTCGAAAGTATGGTCTCCGTATTTACTCTTAATTTCGTAGGGCCCCTTGTACAGTAACTCCATGCGTGAGTAACGTCCTCTAAGGGCGGAAGATAACTTCACGTCCCTTAGCAATACCAAATCGCCGGGTGAGGGCTCCCATTTGTGGCGATATCTTTTAACTTTACCGAGTCTATACTCAGCCTTTTTCCTGATTCGGTCGAAAGCTAGTTTACACAGTAGTTCATCACTAGGAGGCTCACCCTCCTGTATTGCCTGCGGCAAACTCTTTATCATGGGATCGGGATCGATCCCTAACATAAGTTTGATCGGAGCTATTCCGGTCGTTGGATTGATAGAGTGGTTCATGACTCTCTCAATCACCTCACATTGCCTAAACCAGTCCTTATGGTTTCGGTGACACAGAATACGGAGGTACAATGATATATCCCTAAGCGCTCTTTCGCAGGGATTACCGCTGGGAAAGTATGCGGAGCAATTGTATAGCTTCACGCCCGCATCTTCCAGCCTTTTGCAAAACACTTTCGATTTATGTGCCGACACATTGTCACTGAGCACCGCTGTTACCGGACCGTAAGTCGGTATGTAATCTCTAACCAGCTTATCAGCACACAACTTGCTAGAGATATTTCTTAAAGGGTAAATCTTTACAAATTTTGTGAAGACATCGTACGTAACAAATATGTACCTGTGTCCGAAGGACGATGTGGGCATTGGACCGTGTTCGTCCACTGCTACAAGTTCATTCTTTTTACCCCTGATAATGACCTGTGGTACATTGTCATACCTTACATTTAGAGGTTTCGCCCTCTGGCAGACCTCGCAACGAGATATTACCCTTCTAACCTTCTTTGACAGTTGCTTAATATAAAATGATTCTGACATAGTTAAAATGATCCTATCACTCCCGGAGTGACACATAGATAGGTGAAAGTTGTTTATAAGTTCATTCTCCATACTCGCAGGTATGTATATCTTCCACTTCTGGATATCCCTACCATGCAATTTATACAAGATACCAGAGCGCAATCCATACACTTCATCTTTCACCTGTGAGATTTCTCTAGCTTTGTCCATTAAGGCCCTTATCGTGGAATCCTCCTGCTGCAAATCTGCAATTTTCCGAAATTTTCCCGTCAGAGCTCCATTCCTCGTGGAATCAATTTTCATCACGGCAATTTCGTACGCGGGGGCGGTGATAGTTTCCGGTAGCCCCGATTTGGAATTCAAACGAGAGAGACAATCACCAAAGATATTTTCTGCCCCCGGAATATGTCTGATCGTCACATCATGAGCCAAAATTTCGTGCACATATCTAGATATTCTAGAGTTCGTCAGTTTGCATCTACTCAGAAACGCTAGGCTCACATGGTCAGTAAATATGATGATCTGCCTATTAAAGATATACTGACGGAACTTCTGTAGTGCGAAGTACACAGCAGAAATCTCTAGTTCCGTGATTGATGCGTTGCTTTCGGTACGCGACAGTCCCCTAGAAGCTGTGGCAATCACATGTCGCTTATTATCTTCATCCGTCTGACATAGAATTGCTCCATATCCATATGAAGACGCATCCGTATAAATCTGAAAAGGTAGGCTGTCGTTAGGCCTTTCCAACAGAATTGAGTCGGCAAAAAGCAGTTTCGTTCGATCGAATGCTTCCTGCTCTGCCGACCCCCATCTGAAGGGTGTATCCTTCTTCAATAATGCTCTGAGTGGGGCTACATGCTTAACATAATTGACGAGAAACCGATTCTGGTATTGTAGGATACCTAGATATCTACGAACCTGTTTCCGGTTCCGCGGCGGCGGGATCCTCGAAATGCTCTGAATTCTCTCTTGGTCCGGTCTAATTCCGTCAGACGAAATTACGTAACCCAGGAAAACTGTCTCAGCTTTAAAAAATGCTGTTTTCCCCAGCTTGACTGTCATACCAGCCTCTCTCAATTTAGTAAGTACAAAATCAATATCCCTAATATGCCTATCCACATTATTGCCATATATAAGAAAATCGTCAATGTACTGTGCCAGAAAACCTTTCGTCGAATCACCAAAAATTATGTCAAGTGCTCTTAGTAGCGCAGATCCAGAACTCGCGATGCCGAATGGGCATCGGGTATAATGATAAACTTTCCCGTTATGTAGGAACGCTGTGAATTTTCTCGAGTCCTCGTCAAGCGGAATCTGCCAATACGAACTGGTCAAGTCCAAACTAGTGAATATAGAACAGTCACTGATACGGCCTAACAAAGTGTCCACTGACTCCGTCCTGAAATTATCTTTAACTGAAAACGAGTTAACGTGTCGGGCATCGATCGTCACTCTTAAGCTTCCATTGGGCTTCCTAACCCAGCACAATGCATTTACGTAAGGCGAGTCCGATACTTCTATAACTCCGTCTTTTAACATATCATTTATGACTTCGTCTGCCTGATCCCTTAAAGATAGGGGGATGGGTCTACATTTATGCCGAAATTCCTCCATTCCTACCACCTTAATTTTGTGTGTATACACTCTACACAGACCCGGCGCGTCTGAAAAGACATTTAAATGGCTACCTACAATATCCATTAAGCGTTTTCTTTCACTCTCACTCAGGCCGTGTGCCTGGTTAACTTTATCTCTCACTATTTCGAAAGTATCTGTCTTCCTATTGTTAGACGCGACTACCTGCCTAAGATCGCCCGGCGAACTCTCATTACAATATCTGGCCCTACCGCTAATGAGATTACGTCCTATTTGTCTCGCCTGGACTAATTCGCCGATACACAACTCGCATTCTCCGCAGTCTACTTGACACACTCCCCTAGTTACCTCGTTACCTTCCCACGGATTAACCTCTATAATTACATTCTTACAAATTTTTAGATGCTCTACGAAAAATAACTCTTCCTGTAATTCTATCTCTCCCGCGGTTCTCTCATCTAACTCAGCTCGAGCGTTATTGCTACTGAATGGGACATGGCCTACACTGCCGTTACCTGCCGTAACCCCTAGTCTGTTTTCCCTGAAATCTAATAGCGCGTGCCATTCATAGAAGCTTTCTACTCCAATAATGATGTCGGTAGTCAACCTTTGTATCACAAGAAAAATAGCGTTTAATTTCACGTCTCCGCACTCTAACTCGAACCATACTTGATATTTTACCTTTTCCTTCTTCTTACTTAGGGCGCCTGCACAGTACAGTGAACATATCGGTAACGTTTGCAGTTTTATTCCTGAATCCCTAACCTTTTGAAAAAATTCCAAGCTGCATACATTATTTGTGGAGCCCGAGTCCAACAACAACAACACTTAATCCCAAATATTTTAGCATCTATATAAGGCAATACATAAGTCCCATTATTTTCTAACTCTGGGTTAGTAATCTCGCTCTGTCTCTTCACGCTTACCGCGTTGGTGGATTCTTTTGACAGTGGCTTACTGCACTTAGCTACAGAAATCTCCGAACCCTTGAGACTTCTGTCTAGCAGTTTCCCGAGTGCGATGCAGTCGGTTCCACTGCTACCTCGTCTCTATTTCTACAATTTATAGGCTCCCGGCCCATACTCATTCTGACCGGACTTTGCTGACGTCCGTTCATGTCTCTATTCCTGCTTTGTCCCACGTTACACTGTGTAGGTGGCCTATTGCACCCTTGTGAGGCCATTTCTTGTAGGACGCCTCGCCTATCTCTCTCCTGCTCCTGTCTCCTCCAATCACCTCGATTTTGCGGTCCCCTGCTAAAATTAGGCTGCCAGAATCCCTGTCTGTAATTTCTGTTCCTAAGCCAGTGTGGTTGGGTTCTAAGCCTATTATTTCCATTTTCTTGTCTTCCCGTGTACCATCTTATGTTGTTAACCCTACGCACGGGACCAACACCTCCTCTATCGTTTCTCATCCTGTTATGACTACTCTGGTTATTCCTACTATTATTGTAAGGACCCCCAAAGGGCGGGACAATCCTTCTCTCCCTGTTGGGACTTTTCCCTCCGTTATGGCCATTATGGTACCGACTATGTGCATTGTTGGGGCTCCTGTCACCACCCCAGTTACTCTGATTTTGGGCTCCTGTCCTTGGGGATGAAAAGGCCGTACTTGCCCCCTTCCCCGCTTTCTGGTCGGTGGGGCTTGAACCCTTTCCTTTGCCATGTTCATAATCTGCCTGTCCACTACATTTATAGTGCGTGGCGTCCGAACCATCCAGCGCAGTCAATAAATCTATTGTTTCCCCGAAGTCTCGGGGCCCTGCTACAATCAGATTATATCTTATGTTCTCGGGATACTGCGAAATCACAGTTTGGATCAGCTCTGAATCCGGTATTGGCGGATTGAGGCATTTCCCTTTCTTAACCAGTTCAAGAAAATAATCTATCATAGAGACGCCTCTTCCCGCGTCAAACCTGCTCTGATTAATTTCCTTCCTAATTCTTTGTTGTTGTCTTTGTCCCCAGTATCTCTCCGAAAATTTTTCTCTGAATTCCTCATAAGTGACATTATCCCCTAGGGCCACTAGCGCCCAGTTGAGTGGTCGGCTCTTTAGGCTCTTTCGTACGACAGTCATTTTTAAGTCATCCGGCACCCCTCTTACTCTAAAGTACGTTTCTAGCTCACTTATGTAACTATGTGGGTTTGAAAATTCAACCTCATCAAAAATAGGGTAACCAATCTCATTCAAAATGTGAGTGGGGTACTGGGGACGGCCTAAATATGCCTTGTCGTTTACATTTATCAACTCACTACGCACATCATCCCGTGAGGTCTGACATTCCTCACCAACACTATTGTTAACATGTCTTACATTTATGTTGCTACCTGATGCCGGGCTCTCACTTGTGCCCTCTTGTCTAGAAACTGCACGGTCCGAGCTGCTATGTCCGCTTAAATTTGCGGGACTACCCCCATTTAGTACGTCGTTTATTGAGTTTAGTTTACTTCTTAATTCTTCCAAACATTCGTTATCCGCCCTTTCTTTATTCTTTATGGCTCGCTTGAGACCGTCCACTTCCTGATCCATCTCACCTATTTTCTCTTCCACCGAATTCTGAATTTCTCGAACCTTCTCCACTATCGTTTCCTCAACAGCTGATTTTAGGTCGCTATTCTCTCTAGTAGCGCTATCTCTAACTCTAACTTCTAAATCCTTCATACTTTCTGACATCCTATCCATAGCTATCTTCAATTGGTTCTCCATTCCGATCCCATTCTCGGCTAATTTCCCCTCTAGCTTCTCTATTTTGTCCTCCATCTTGTTTCCTCTCTCCGCTAATTTTGCAATATGATCTCTAATCTCTCTCGAACTTTCCCCCAATCTATTTTCCATTTGTTTTATTTGTTCTCTACTTTCCCTTGAGTTATTCTCTAATTTAGTTTCCATTTGTTTTATTTGTTCTTTACTTTCCCTCAGAATCTGCTCTCTACTTTCCCTTGAGTTATTCTCTAATTTAGTTTCCATTTGTTTTATTTGTTCTCTACTTTCCCTTGAATTATTTTCCATGAAGTGTCTCATCTGCTCCCACAACTGCTCTAGCGTCATTTCCCCTTTGCCGCTGTTTCTATTCTGTTGCTTTTCCACCGTTCGCTCTCCCTCTATTTCTTGTCCTGCGTTATTCTCGACCTCCTCCCTAATTTCCATAATTTCCTCGTCCTTCCTTTGCTCCATGGTTCCCTTGTTTCTATTTCCTCGTCTTTCTCGTATTTTCCTAACTACCTTACTCCTATGGCTACGTAGTATCATCTATATGCTACTCTGTCATCTATCCGACGCTTGCTTTCCCAATAATAATCTAAGTAGGCCTGTATTTGCACTCGACTCACTTCCCACAAATTACGCAATACACTTATTTCACTTTCCCCCAAAATATCACACACAAAAAAAAAAAATACATATATATATATATACACCCGAAATATCACACCAGAAATTGAACATATACACTTTATAATTATTCCCCCAAAATATCATATACATATATACATATCTATACGTCTTCTATTCATACTTGCCACCGCCTCTCCGAGTCGCCTTCTCTGGTGGTCCCCGTGTTGTCTTCTCTAGTGTTGTCGTGATGTCGCGATGGCTTGGTTCTGTTCCCGCCTTCCAGCGTCGTTCCTCGGCTATGCAGGGCTGAACTGCTCCGTCCGGTCCTCCTCGTTGTTTGGTGCTGTGTTCGCACCCGGGGCCGGTCACTGGAACAGCTGTCTTCCTTCGAGCCCCACGTTGGAAAGCGCCATTTGTGGGTGGTGTCGTTATTGAGTTCCCACGTTGGACGCCATTTGTGGGTGGTGTCGTTATTGTGACCACACGTTGGGCGCCATTTGAGGGTGGGTGCGTCTCGATGTTGCGTGAGATTCACTCAGGGTAGCCGAGGTACGGTTGTGGTGTAGGTTGATGTCGGGAATAATCCCAAGCCGGCTACTTATATAAAAGGCAGTGTAAATTCCAAAACTATAAGTTTATTGTCGTATTCACTTGGTAAACCCTAGAGTATGTATTTCCGGCTGACTTATAATTCAATCGTTGGTCGCAATTCTGTATCGACTCAGTTGCAGCCCTGAATAAGCTCTATCCGATACTATAAATCCAATACTCTGTCCCGTACACTACGACACGAAGCGAAATAGTAGTCCTGTCGACACCAAACGAAGTAGTTATTGTGCCCTGTATGTAGGGCCGCCGACACGATGTGAAGTTGTTTTTGCTGATCTCCTCTCCGAAGCGGAATAGTAGTCGTCTTGATGATCTCCGCTCCCCGTCACCCTTATTTATAAAAACCTATCCTACGCTAAAACTAACTATCCTATTGGTTAAAAACTACGTCACTAACTGGCCTAAAATCTATTCCCTATTGGTCCAAAGTGACCTCATAAGCTGGACCAAGATCTCTTCTTATTGGGCGCGAAATATGTCATCTCTAAATTTAGACTTTGGATTTCCCATAACCTCAAATTAGTTTGTATATCTCACAAGAATACCCGTTCTTTGGAAAACCCAAGCTTGGCAGTATCTTTCCCACGGGTCTAGTCCGACTCCGGCTTTTATGCTTCATCGAGTCTATACGAAACCCCGCTCAAGGTGGCCCTAAATCTGTCCGATGCTGACAAGTGACGAAACACCTGTGTGAGGAAGCTAATTGAATCGGTCATTGCAGAAAGGGGATAAGTCATGAAAGACGCGAAAATGAGTTAAGAGTGCCATTGCTTTCTCCAGACCTAGACACACATTTCCATACAGAAATGGGACAAATTTGCTCATTCTCAACGCAAAGCAGAGTACCACAAGCAGCGCAGTCATTGCAGAAAGGGGACAAGTCAGCGACTTACCTTCTTTCTGCACTGACTGACGACGTGAAGCAACAGAGTGCCATGGATCTAATAAGTTACGCGCCCATCAGCTGATAAGGAAAATGACAGATAAGCTAGAAGTAGTAAGTGACTCAGGGGAAGGAAACTGTGTTATTAGTGGTAAACGTAAACGCAATGAAATTAACTACCGCAGAAATGTAAATAAGAAAAATAAACTGAAGGCATTGGAACGTCAATTTCGTTGGGAAGTCTGTAACAGCCCGTACGACAGGAGAACAATGTGGGTAAGAAACTAATCATTGTTTGTTTAGACGCAACTTTGGGTCATCAATTTTCAACATTCACAATTTCAAAAACCATACGGCGCACTTCTATTCCTATCATGAAGGTATAGGCCACAAGTCTTCAAATGAAGTGTGTTCCTTCTAAACTACATTGAAAATAATGTCCCTTCTTCAGTCAAGGAATTGTATCTTTTCTCTGATAACTGTGGAGGGAAAAATAAAAATCATATTACCTTAATTCGACTGTTGCTTGCACTGACCCAAATGGGGAGATTTAACAAAATCATTCATTATTTTCCACAACGAGGCCATTAATTTCTTCCCTGTGACCGCAACTTTGGTGTAGTGAAGCGCTAAGGAAGACAGACAGGGTATATGTGCCAGACCAGTACAATACCTTGATCCACCAAGCAAACACAACAGATTTTCTACAGAATAAGTTACTACTGATGATATTTTGAATTTTAAATACTATTTGTCAGAGTATTACAAGAAAACCACCTGCTTATTAGACACACTGAGGAAGAAAGGGAAAGATAAGAATATGTTTTCTTCAGCACAATTCAGTGAATTTGTTTACTCTAAAGATGATCCAGTTTGTTCATTGGTAGTGAAATGAGGAAACACAGATTCTGTATGAAAAAACCAGGTTCTGGACGCATAGTAATGCCTATACAAAAGCAACCAATGGGAAAATTCCCATTAATACGAAGACGTATCGAAAGTTAGGCAATACATTCCATTGGAACACACTTTCTTTTACGAAGAGATCCTGAACTGGCCACCTTGTGACAAGGAATTTAAAAATGACGTGGTTTCCAACGTCCAACAATACACTCTATAACAATTGAAACAAATAATTTTGTGTAGTACTTTAGTGTATTTTTATTGTGCTCTCCTATATGCAGTTTTTAAGTATTAGTTTAAAAATAGAGTTTTGATTTAAAACTATGATATAAAATCACATATTGGTACATTTCTGTAGTAGGAATAATGATTAAAATGCAAACATAATTATGAAATGGTGACAATAATGTAGTAATTACACACAGAAACATCGTTATCATTGTAATTATTAACATTTAGTTTGTTTTCAAATACTACATTAGCCCAAAATTGTAAATTATATATTTTTTTCTTTTATATTTAACAATTCCTTGCAGAAAAGGGATAAGTCATGGTTCGATTAAACAATTTTAAACAAAAGTGTTTGAGACGTCAGATGTCTAACATGAAGTATTATACTTCACTATTCATAAACAAAGTAAGAAAAAATATTTATAATGATTACTCCAGTATTGGAAGAAGAAAACAGTTTTTATTGATTATCTCAAAAGTAAGATTTTATGACTTATCCCCTTTCTGCAATGACCGATTCAATTCTAACGAAGTCGCCAGAACGTCCCCGCGAATACATGTAATAAAAATATGGAGATATCACTTCGCTAATAAATCGGTCTCTCCCTCTCCTAATTACTGCTTCAAATATCACATCTGCGGATTTTGGAGTATCCTCATAGAACTCACAATTCAGAAATAACTAGTATCTAATGCCTCTAAAGTTCAGAATTACCTCGAAAACATTAAAGTCTGATTTCTGTGTCAAAAATATGTGACTTTCGCATAATGGCGGAAAAGTTAAAAAAAAAGCTCTGATTTACATAATCCACGAAGTGCAATAGCAAAAGTGTGCTTGCAAGTATTTCACAGTAAATTAAAACTTACATACATACGGGGTATAAATAGTAAATACAGAAAGTTTCACTAGTGATAGAGATGATAGCGTTGAAAAAAATCTTATCCTCCTAAGCCCTGAGACATTTGTTGTTTTATTTTTAAAGTTCAATATAATTCTACACTTTAAAAAGTCACTGACATGAGGAAAAATACTGAAAAAATTCTACAGATTACAGTTAGGGCACAAATGAAGTTATAGTATACTTCGGGTGTCTGTACATGAATCTTTTATCATAATCATGTATGAAATATGGTATACTATACTCTCAGGACTCTGGAGGTTATATAATTTTTCGAAATTCTTAAGTTTAAACTAAAAAATACATGTTTTCGAAACTGGTAAGAAAATTTAGAATCCTTCAGAAACACAATGTCGATATTACTAATAATTTATTTTTGTTTTTTTTTATACTATACACTAAAGCAAATATAATATTCTAAATATTTTTAAACTGAATTTAGCACAATTGATATCAATAGCTGAACATTATTGTAATCAAATAATTAAATCATAATTTTATTAATTGAATTAGCTCTTAATTCATTCATAAATAAATAATTAAATAGGTTTTTAACTCAGAAATCACCATCATCTTCATCATCATGAGCTGTCATGTATTAGACCCTGGTGGCTCTGTTACGGTTTCGTGCCAACGTTTCTTCATCCTAAATTTCTTCTTCCTCTTGGGATATAAGATTTGTATCGGCCATCTAGTACGATCCATCCTCTTGGTATGCTCTTTTCATTGAAATCTGTATTGCTGTATATAATTGACGATAGTATCAATTTTAAGTTATTTGAGAAGTCTTCATTCCGACGCTGGTCAAATAATGAACATCTTGCATTTCTTCGCATGAATGGCATTTCGGCTGTAGTTAACTGTCTCTCATTATATTTGAATTGGTGTTTTGAAAAACCGTATAAATAAAATTTTAACAAAATTTAGTTTATTGCTAATTCCTGTTCTATAGGGATATATATATATATATATATATATATATATACCATTTTGTAGAAAAATAACTCAAGACAACTGTGCAGTATTTCTGTCTTTTTTTTAATTTATTTATTGGTCGACCAGCAAACTTGCTATACAGACTTAGCCCATATACAATAGCATGATGAGTTTGGCTGTAGAGGCTCCTCTAATTAAATTTATTTTTAAATGAATTAATTAATCATGTTTCTGTGTTATTGTGATTAAAATTTATGACGAGTCGTCTGTATCGCTAAGAAAGATGCCCTGAGGTAGTTTCCTTTTAAGTCTAGATGTCTGACAAGATCTTGCTCCAATGTTACGTGCCACAGCTCCAGGAACTCCAGGAAGTTTGTTGAAGAAAGATTTTGACATTGAATGGATGTACTGTTCCAATTTCTTGATGCAGCTGCTGATTTATCACAAACCACGGGCATTTGTTGCTGTTCGTAGGAATTTGTTCTGAAGAACTTGTAGGTGATGCATGTGAGTCTTATTTGCTATCCCCCACACTGGCGCTGCATAAGTAAAACAGATCGTACACTTAAAAATTCAATCCAGTTTGTTAACGTCTATTAACCAAAGGATATAATTTTCGAATTTTGGAAGAGGCGAGCGTTACAATGCGAGTTATATGGGATTTCATGTAAGTTTCCTATATAATAATATGCCCAGATATCTTAAAGCTTCTTGACTAAATAGCCATGTAACTTGTTCATTTAGACGAATTAAAGGAGTCGGATTATGAATAGGCCTTAAAGAGAAGATTTTAGCTTCTGTCTTTGTAATGTTGAGTAATAATCGCCAGCCAGAGAACCAGTCACATAGCGCATGTAAGGATGTCTGAAGAGTACTAATTGCAGTATTTAGGTTACAATGAGAATAAAAGAGAACTATATCATCAGCATACATAGCTACGTGTGACGGTCGTCAGTATGGAATGCCATTATGTAAAGAGATTGAAGAGAAGTGGTGACAGTATAGATCCTTGTGGTACTCCGGCTAAAATTGGACGAATCGTTGATTTAATGCCATCTATACGTACTGAGAACTGTCGCTCAGATAAAAAGCTTTTCACAATGCGTGTGAAATAGTCAGGAAAACCAATTCTATATAATTTGACATTAAACCATCATGCCAAACAGTATCAAATGCTTGGCCAATATCCAGAAACACAGCGGCAGTATACTGTCTTTTTTCAAAGCCTTTTTTCAGGCTCTTTGGAATTGATGTATTATAGAATGTTTCGGTTGAAAGCCAAACTGAAAATGTGGTATAATCTTATTTGGAACGTAAATTTGCAAATGCGATGATGAATAACTTTCTCGATAGCGTTGGCAGTAAGCTAATGGGTCGATAACTGGAGGCAAATGCTTAGGTTTGTTAGGTTTATGAAAAACAATAATTCAGCATGCTTTCAGGTTCTAGGAAAATACCCAATTAAAAAGGCAACATTGAAAATCATTGTCAAATATACAAGAGCATTGTTGGTAAGCTTCTTTAATACAATTTTGGATATAAGATCATGATCTGGAGATTTTTTTTTTATTTGAAAGCCTTTGAACGAAGTGAGACAGTTCTTGTGGAGTAGTATAGGAAATTCTCTCTGGCACATTGGTTTATTAACATTTTCTATAAGTTCTTTTTCAAATTCATAGGTAGTCTATTCATTTTACTCTCGTTTGGGGTGAATACATGTTGATAATGAGATGCAAGCAAATTACATTTCGACTCTGTGTCTGTAGCTATTTGAGAGTCTACACGAAGTGTCGGGATGGCTGTTGGCTCGCGCACAATAGGCTTTGTAGCGTGCCGGAGAGTAGGCCTATTATCAGCTTCAGATAGAGATGATAAGTAAGACTGATACGACTGTAGACGATATTGTTCAAGATTTGTCTTGACTAATCGTATGAGATAATTCAGTTTCTTCGCTGCCATGGTTGCCTCTCTCGTTGCCATTGTCTATGAATTCGATGTTTTTCCTTAATTAATTGGAGTATGGAAGATGGTAAGTAGTAGCGGGTCAATGGCTGCTTGGAGCACACTGTAGAATATTTTACACATTAAAATCTTGTGTCCGTAAACTGTTGAACATCATTGTCAATATCTTTTGCTGTTAGTGGATGATATTCTGTAACTAACATTGAATCTAGGGTCAATTGAAATTTATCCCAATCAACAATAAGACGTTGGACATGAGGTGTTATGTTAGGAGACAAGGAGAAAGTAATCAACACTGGACAATGATCTGAATCAAATGCTTTTAATGATGCAACATAAGTTGATAAATGCACATTATTTTGAATTCCAATGTCAAAGATATCAGGAAAGTTAACTAGATTATATGGATATTATGTTGGTTCAGTTGGTGCGAGAATATGCAGACCAAAGTTGTTAATACAGTCGTAAAGACGACAGCCATTTGGTTTCGTTTCTCTGCAGCCCCATCATGTGTGTTTGGAGTTTAGATCACCCACAAGAAGTGTTTAACCGACTGAGGAAAATAAAAGAGCAAGGTATGCAGTACGAATATTTAGCAAATATTTGGGGGGCTTATAAGCAAAAAATAAAACAAAATCATAATTACTTTGACACATAATTTTGATTCCGACTGTTTCTATATCAGATGTATGAGGAAGAAGTACCTGATGATGTGTAATATTACGTTTAATTAAAATGGCAACACCACCAGATGCAGTTGAAGCTTTTCTATTATTTCTATATATTTTATATCATGGAACAGTGAAGAGTTCGTTTGGAAGAAGGTGAGTTTCTGTGACACAGACTATCGTAATATTATGTGTTGACAAAAAGGCAATCAAAGAAGATCGTTTCATTCTAATACCTTCAGCATTCGAATTGATTATATTGAGCTAATGAATAGAAATTTGATTATTTGCTGTCATTCTGGAAGTAAGATGACAGAGAAGAGATAAAGTAATATTTAATTGTTGACAAGAATAGAGTCAGGAGAGTGATAATGTGCGGGATAACCTTAGAGAGTAGATCAGTTAAGAGTGAAGAAGAAGAAAACTCTGGAGCAGGTTGACTTATAGGGCGTCGTTGACTCTGATCAAAGATCGTTTTACGTGTTAGATTGAAAATTTGCTTGAAATCTTGCAATACTCATATAGCCTATGGTTTTAGACATTGACGGATTTACTTGATGTTGAGAATCTACTTCGCGTTGAAATAATGATTGCGAAGATTCTGGAACATCAGTCCGTTGTTCCTGTCTTAACTGAACACCACGTGAGAATTTTTCCTTCATTTGTGAATAGTGTTCACAGCATCTGTAATTAGCTGGATGTTGTTGACAGTTCACGCACTTAGGTGGTGTTGTTTTAAGATTAGAGCATTGAGAGAAATAATGAGCCTCTAGACATCGTACACAGCGTAGTTGGAGTTGATAGTAGTTCTTTGTATGACCAAAATTTTGGCACCTAGTACACTGAGGAATGTCTTTGGATTGGCGTCTGATTTCGACTTTAACTATACTGTGCAGTAGGCGAGTGAGATTTAGGATTGATTTACCTTGGTCATTGTTGTCCAGTTCTATTGCGCAATGTGGAGTGGGCTGTTTGTTCTTTCCTAGGAGTCTCGTTACTTTATGAACTGTATAGTTAAGTTCTTCAAGAATAGGGTCACCAGATGTCCTCTTTTGTCCGGACATGTCCTCCATTTTAGGCCTTTTTCCGGGGTCCGGGCGGATTTAAAAAAAAAACAAATATCCTACTTTCCGTAACTTGTATGCCTGATATTTTGAAATTATCTGATTTGTCGCCTTTTTCAGTAAATTGCCAGTATGTGGCAGCAGCATCGACGGAATAAGTTTATACTTTTTACCAACGATCATAACTCCCTCTGCTCCTCTTTTTGATATTAATTATAATTTACTTGGCTTTCATATGTAGCTAACTGTAAAATCATTTTATATTATTAAGTTTTATCATAAGTATGCTGTAATAAAATAGATATAATAATAATAATAATAATAATAATAATAATAATGTATAACTAACATCTTATGTCTTTGATGATAGGGCATAAGTTAATCCATTCTTTAGGAGTATATGAAAGCTTCGTAATGACCCAACGTGACGTATACCGATGTCTTCAGATACATAACGTCTATACATTAAAGTAAATTGCACAACATGAAAATATAAATAGCTTTTTATGATGGGCCTTTATTACCAAAAGCTCGAATTTAAAGCGACACTCTTATGTAAGACTTATGCACCATTCGTTTTTCATGGACACTGACTGTTCCCGTAAGTACGCTAGTAACAACTAGAATAACGTATTTTTTTTACCGTGAAAATGACATAGAAAGAGCAAGTGAGTTGATTATTGAGTGAATACGTAACTTTTTCTTACAACTACATCTTTACTATTCGTAATGCATAATAACATTTCTTGTATTATCTTCGACTGTTTGGTAATACAGATCCAGAAACAAAATTTGGGCACTGAGCATGCGTAGTATGTTATAACTGGAACTTAGAAAATTCAGGTGGCCCAAATTTTGTTTCTAGGTCCAGGGGCGGTTTTTCGGGTGAAGCTCGTGAAGCGGCACTTCACCTGTTTACTAAGTGCAACTTCACTTATTTAGAAGTATTTAAATATTTTATTTTATTTCACTTCCTTTTTGTCTTTTACGTTCTGCGTTCTGATATGTTCTGCACTTAGGTATTTTGCATTATGGAACACTAGTCCCACTGTCACTATGGTTGGCGCAGAGTGGAGAAGGGTGACAATTGCAGCTATATCCCTATTTCAGAAGTAGAGCTTCTCAATTTGCGGATTTGTTTACGGGTAACCATGGCAAGGAGCCCTTGTAAGATTTCTATAGAACCTGTCTGCGAGGGTACTTGAATCGCTGACAAAATATTTCTCTTGTAGCTGCAAACACATTATAGCCTCCTGGCTTCGCTCTTTTGAAAGGAATATAACGGCACGGGAATACAATGAGATAAAATTCCTTGTCTTTCACAGTAGTCACATTTCTTTGTACCTGTTAATTTCAGTTTGTGAGACGTGTGAATAGAGTGACTGTGTTACGTCTTGTTGCTAAAACTATATATATTAGAAGATCAAGTTAACTAAGCAGTTATTTATTTTTAGTGATAGTTTTATAATTATTTTTAAAAGCGGGGACTTAAATATTTTTATTAACGAAGAATGTATCGTATAAACGATATAGTGTGTAGCGTGTTACAGACACCATTTTCGCGATGGACTGAAGGTGATGAAAGAGATCTATTTTTACCGGGGAAACCACCGGCGTGGCTCAGTCGGTTAAGGCGCTTGCCTGCCGGTCTGAAGTTGCGCTCGGGCGCGGGTTCAATCCCCGCTTGGGCTGATTACCTGTTTGGATTTTTTCGAGGTTTTCCCCAACTGTAAGGTGAAAGTCAGGTAATCTGTGGTGAATCGTCGGCCTCATCTCGCCAAATACAATCTCGCTATCACCAATCTCATCGACGCTAAATAACCTCGTAGTTGAAATAGCGTCGTTAAATAACCGACTAAAATAGAAAAAAATTGTCAGCGGGGAAACCAACACTAGTTATTAATATATCGGCAAAAAAGTTGAAAAGGAAAGATGAAAGATCTTACAACAAACATTTTAAAAGTGCGTGGTACAGTGAATATCAGTGGCTGTGCGGTAGTTATTTGGAAAAATTGTTTTGTTGGCCCTGTTTGTTAGTTGGAATAAAAAAAAAGCATGGAACTCGAATGGATTTTGTGAAAACAGATGAAGTTTTTGTCATTTTTTTTTTTGAAAAGGCTAAAGAAAGAGGTGAATTTTCAGGGCAGAAATATGTTAAGCTGTCAGAAGGTGAACTTTTTCAGAAGTACAAACAATTATTTTTGAAATATGTGACGTCATTTGTATGCAAGTTAACACTAGATATCAAGACATTGAACAGCTTCAGTTTTGCTCTTTTGCCAATACTTCCAAATTTCTTCA
Organism: Periplaneta americana; assembly: GCF_040183065.1. Taxonomy (NCBI): domain Eukaryota; kingdom Metazoa; phylum Arthropoda; class Insecta; order Blattodea; family Blattidae; genus Periplaneta; species Periplaneta americana. The sequence continues at coordinate 94,347,513 of NC_091118.1, read as the reverse complement.
GTATTAAAATATTTTTCCTTCTAATGCTCTTGCCACTCTACAAAAGACTTTCCCAAATTTGTTCAAAATAAGTCGTTTGAAAACAGAACTAGAGCTTCTCTATGCTGATCATGAGTACCAGAACATTTCCCCTGATACAAGCACTAAAACTTGTAAGAGGAAACAAGGACGTATTGAAGAAACCTATAGGCTCTTTTCCCCTAGTGTGACATTACCGTCAACAAGCGTTTCAGTGGAGCGAAGAGCTTCACCAACTTTTGAGGTTGCGAGCCGCCACTTCCTAGGTCTGTACATCAGCCTCGCGGGCGGGCGGGCGGGTATGGTGGTAAGATAGGTAGGTAGGATGGGTGGATGGATAGATGGATAAACAGAGAGGCTGGTAGATAAGTAGGCGGACGGATGGACAGACAGATATTAATAAATACAGAGCTAGACGCATTGATAGTGGATGGATACAAATATGTGTACAGATTGTGAATAAGTGAATAATTTTAAATATAAATTTTTCTTCTAGGTTGGCCTGTGAAAGATGTCCCTCGATGAAACGCCAGGTATCCAGATGTCTCCATTGATTTTTAAGGAGAACGAGGTGGACATCATAACTGCGAGGTATGTGCACATAGTAACTGCAAAATGGGAACTGGATGTTTTCAAGTTTTACTGAATTAACTAATAAGTTAAGTCCGAAGTTTTAGCCCCTATTCTATTCCGAAACGTGCAGCATTACGTCTGTTTACTGCTGCGTCATGCATCAGGTATATACAGTCAACTCACAAAAACACTCATGCACAGTACAACCTCAAGCTCCAGGTAACCCGGTCAGTCTGATATAATTTGTTCGTGAGTAATAATATGATGATTAATGTAGGCAGTATACCGATAATAAACAAACAGTGTTGTTGGACATATTATCGCTCAGAGAACATACAAAGTCAGTTGCATAAGTGAACTGACATTTAAATTATATAAATGAACAATAATATTTATATTGTCACGATTTTCTGGAACAAAACATTATTTTGTTCATACAACATATATGCAATACATAGATGGGTTACAAACATAGTAATTATATTATTTAAATTTTACATTACTCCCTACATCTTCAATGATTTACATATTTACATTATATATACTTCAGACCATTGGATTTTTTCAAGACTGTTCAATTTATAGCGAGACTATAGCAATATACTTTTCACTATAATCCGCATTACAGTGCGTTTGTATCGATCAGATAGTGAGAAGCAAGTGTGTTACAGTTCTTACAAACAAACTCTACATTGTATTCAGCACCATCACCTGAACTTTCATCTGTGATGAAATTTGTGACAGTGATTGGGTGATCAAATTCACATCGATAAAAAAGAAGACACAAAGCTTAAAAAAGGAGGACATTGTTCGAAAAAAGAGGACAGAAAATATTTACTTTGATTTAGGCTTAGGTCTATATTATACTTTAAATTACGTCAATATACAGTAAAGATTTAGGCTTATATCTTACTTAAAAGTATGTTTTACACAATAATTTATTTTATTACACAATAATTATGATAAAAATACATATTAAAATCAAGGGAACTATAATTATTAAAGAGGACATAAAATATCTATTTATATTTAGACTTACGTCTATATATATATTTTTTTATTATCCAATTTAATAAACTCTATTTCACCCTGAGGTATATTAGGGTTGTAGTTGGCATCAAAATATATTTTATAAGTAACAAACAATAATAAAATTATAATACAAAATTGTTGTCAAGGTTACAATTCACATTAATTTTGTACAAGAATGCACCTTAATGAAAGAATGGATCGTTTCATAAAGCCTCAAGGCATGTCTCTATATTTATATCTAATGGTTATAGGAAGAAATATTTTTATGTACATTGAACATGTTATTTTAGAAGCAATAAATAGCAATACTAAGAGATGGCTTAAAATTTAAGAATTAAATACATTATTTAGTAACAACAATTGGCAATAATCAGGTATTACAAGAAATGGCTCAAAATTAGAAATCAAATGCATAATTAAAATAAAAATTAAAACCAATGGTACAATATTATAATATGTGAAATTGAAGACTTACAGTTTCATTATAGTTGATTAGAACTAATACGATTTTTTTTCCCCGGAATAATTTAACATTTTACAGTTTCACGAATATTCTATTCAAGAAGGACATGAAATACTTATATGATTTAGAGTTGGTAAGTATATTGGTTCACGGTTTGGTAAATGTATAATTTAAAGTGTCCAGTAACAACTCAAGCTCGTATTTTTCACGGCAAAAGACTGGACAATCATAATACATGTTTGACATCTTGAGATTCCTCCCCACAAATGCAAGTTACATCGTCTTTAATATGGAATCTATTTAAGTATTCCCTGAATTTTCCATGCCCAGTCAAAAACTGTGTCAGTACGAAATTTGGCGTTATTACTTTACATTTATTACGATCATAGACCTTGGAAAATACAGCTCTTTTGTAAGAATTCCCTTATCACTATTGACCCATCTTTCGTTCCATTCTTGCATATAATGTTCTTTGGCTACTTTTTTGATATAGGATAGCGGACATAAATTGTACGACAGTGGCACATCAGAGTTGGCTGCCATCTTTACCAATTCATCGGCTCTCTCATTTCCAACTATCCCAGTATGCCCTCTGACCCAAGTTATACAAATATGGATGGCACTTTTCATTATTAAAGTTCTTATCTCTGAGGCTATAATGTTAGTGTTATATTTATCATTAATTGATATTACTGCTGACTGCGAGTCACTGTGAACGCAAGCACTGTAACCAGACTGACTGCACCATTTGATTGCTTCTCGCAAAGCTAATAGTTCCGCCTGAACAGTGTTGCCAACTGGACGGAAATTCCGTCAAAATTGACGGAATTTCAACGTAGTGGACGGGAAAAAAATGACTTTGACGGGTGACGGATTTTCTGGCGGGAATTACGATTTACATCGTCTTTTGACATTATTAGTTGCTGTCATTTTTAATTGTCTAATTTTTGGGAGATTTCACTTTTTATTTGAATAGACCTGGCTGTTCCGTACTGTGTTTAAGAATCCCCTGTTTCAGACTTCCTCGTAATCAAGTCAGATGTTAACGATTGATTATATTAATCAGAATTGGTAAGTAAGTTGTATTAAAATTTGCTTGTATATATTGGATCTTATTATTTTTTTAAAATTTGACGGATTCTGACGGATTTCCAAGTGTTATACTGACGGGGATACGATTTATGTGTTGGCAACACTGCGCCTGAAACACTGAGCACTCTGAGGAGAGTTTGAAGATAGCTGAAGTGTGTTCGCTGTCGTTCCTGTAGGCAACAAAGGCACAGCCTACTTTGGCATTTTGATTCGACAGTTTATCCAAACGCGATCCATCTGTATAGATCATACAGTCATGGGAATCTGCATCACAAGTTTCTTTGAGACAGGGTATGTATAAAGATGGATGCCCTGCCTGGAGAGGATTTGCTGGTTCTCTACGTCTCTACGATTTACGTCTATATTATATTCAAAATTATGTCGATATCTATTTTATTACAGCATACTTATGATAAAACTTCATAATATAAAATGATTTTACAGTTAGCTACATATGAAAGCCAAGGAAACTATAATTAGTATCAAAAAGAGGAGCAGAGAGAGTCATTATCGTTGGTAAAAAGTATATTCCGTCGATGCTGCTGCCACCTACTGGCAAATTACACATCGCAGGACGTAATAGGAGCATACTATTTGATATAAGGTATAAGCACAGTCTACTATATACAGTCGCGAAGCTTGAGGTGATTTTTTGCAAATCTCGAGATAAAGCGCTCCAAGCGGTTAGCAACTAGAAACAATAGACTGTCTACGGTCGACTTTGGATTTAGAGTGGACTGAGTCGTATTTCCATCGAGTGCTAGGTCGTTGCGTATTTCGCATTGATGCTCGTGAAGATCTTTATAATAATATAAAGTTTTGCTCTCTTCATTTCGAAAACACACAATTTATGAATGAAACAAAAATAAATTAATCTGGAATGCAGTTCCAACTTTATTTGATGTTTCAAATAAACCTGTTCTGTTATTACCTGCAGCTGAGAAACAAAAGCTTTGCACTAATTCTACGTCTGCATCAGCTGATTCAGACAACATAGGCCTACTTTTTTTTTTTCAAAGGATATGTTTTTAATTATAGCTATTAATTTTGTTGTTATTTTTATTTGTTACTTTACTAGAGACGTAGAAAAAGTAATTCTGTTACAATAAAATTTATTGATCACGTTTTATTTCCAATTCTGGTGTGATTATTATTGCTTAACCTCATCCCACTTTGTTAACTACGTAAGACTACACTACAAGTACCGGTACACGTAAGTTATTCCCATGAATTCATATTTCCATTATTATTGTTGTAAAGGGAAATGCAAATTAATATTTATTGGTTTCATAGTTCATTATCGCTATAAACTCGAATGAGTGAAGCGATTATAGTAAATTTCAGTTCGTTTTGCACAAACAAAAATAATATTAACCTATTTCTTGCAGGTATCGAGTTTATGGTGGAATTTAATATACTTCATTAAAATAATAAATTAACTTTATCGATTTAATATTTCAATAATGGAAGGAAGGTATTAATTTTTCCAAAAGAACACGACAACGAAAGTGTAACATATTTTGTCATCTGCTAGGAGAGATCTGTGATGATGAGGCGATAGTAGCGATCCTAGTGGTGGGCAACTACCCATGTTTGCATTTTTACTACATATTGAGCTTCGCGACTGTATATAGTAGACTGTGGTATAAGGCCATTTTCACACAAGTTACATTCCTGCAGATTTGCGTCTGTGCAACCAATCAACATGTTATCTCATATAGCCGAAATTACTGCATACTCTCAAAATTTTTCTTGAGTGCCTATTTTAACAGAAATTCATGTATTAGGTTTGTGACAATTGGTCCGTTAGATAACCCAGTAAGAATATGTGAGATATTGTCCAGTTGTTTTTAGAGCTTGAGTCATTGGCAACTGTGATGATTCTAAAATAGTGATGGTGTCAGAAATAACTGAAAAGTTATAATCAATCTTATTATTAAGCACGTACAAACCCTATGAGACTGATCGGGTTGCTGTTCTACTGCATGAGTGTTTTTGTGAGTAGACTGCACGTACTTTATGCATAGGTCAAGAGTAAACAAGCGAAATGCTAACCTCCTTCAACATGCTGCGGACTAGAATAGGGGCTAAACCTTCGGGCTCTACTAATAAGACAGTTGAAAGACAAGCATATTACTGTTAAATGACAAAGTTATCATGCCTCACTCAGAAAATGCAAAAGCAAGCACTATAAGATCACAATCATGCATTGACATAGTAATTGCAAGCAATATAGATTCGTTAAAACATACAAACTCCATAAAATATTTTCGTTCTCATAGATCATTCCTTAATATTTCAACAAAACAAGAGAGATCTACAAGTTAATAAAAATCGTTCATTTTGTAAAATGAATTATTTGCGGTTTGAATAAGAAGAAATTTACAAAGATGAATGAATGAACGAACGAACGAATGAAGGAATAAATGAATAAATAAATAAATAAATAAATAAATAAATAAATAAATAAATAAACAAGTAAAAAATGGATATTTTGAGAAATAAATAAACAATAAATTAATAAATATATAAATGACTGTGGATAATAAATAAAACACAGAACCTATGAAATTTTTATAGAACTTAGCACCTTTCATAAATTGTGAAATTTATTTTATCTCAGTGTGGTAATTTTAGTAGCATCATCAAACTGTTGATAAAGGTCGGTCAAAATTTGTCATATGTATCTCTAATTTATTTCTGAAAAATAAAATCTCAATATTTTTTAAGAGACAACATTCTTTTATTAATAACATACTCTTTATAAATAGGGGATGCGTCTTCAGATTCGCGTCTTTTAAACGCTGCAAAATCTCTTTTAGGCTCTCTGCGTGTTCCTCTGTTATTGAACTGTAGACAATGACGTCATCAATATAAACAAATGCCGACTCGCCTTTTAAGCCTGCTAGGACACCATCCATTAGTCTTTGAAAAGTACTCGGGGCTCCTACCAGACCAAATGCCATTCGTTTGTATTCAAACGTTCCCATAGATGTACCGAAGGCAGTTTTCTCTTTGTCTTTTTCATCAATTTCGACTTGTCAAAAGCAAATGAATAAGTCAATTTTGCTGAAGTATTTAGTACCAGATAAACTTTCGAGTGTTTCTACGATGTTAGGGATTGGATATGAATCGGCATGGGTAACAGAATTTAGACCTCTGAAATCGGTACAGAATCACATTTGCTCGCTTCCTTCAGATGATTTCTTTGGGACTAGAACTATGGATGCGCTCCACGGGCTGGCAGACGGTCAGATTATGTTCTTACCTAGCATATCCTGTAACATGTCCTTGACTACGTCTTTGTACTTGTGCGGCAACCTATAAGGTGTTTTCTTTATAGGTAGAACATCTCCTACGTTAATCCTGTGTTTCACCTTACTTGTGCACCCTAATTCATTCATGTATGATCTTGGAAAACATCTTGATTTCGTGTAGGACTTTTCTTATCATTACTTGATCTGTTTCGCTCAGATAGTCTAAGCTGATAGACTCTAAGGGTGCTATTCATAGACATTTCGCTAACCCGCGCTACGAGCGTGCTGAACTAACCCCGGCTATCGACTAGTTACTTGTACAGGATTCATATATCATATCATATCATATCATATCATATCATATCATATCATATCATATCATATCATATCATATATCATATCATATATCATATCATATCATATCATATCATATCATATCATATCATATCATATCATATCATATATCATATATCATATCATATCATATCATATCATATCATATCATATCATATCATATCATATCATATCATATATCATATCATATCATATCATATCATATCATATCATATCATATCATATCATATCATATCATATCATATCATATCATATCATATCATATCATATCATATCATATCATATCATATCGCTAATACTGGTTTATGAATACGAAAAACGTTAGTTCGCTGATCATCCACCGGAATCCCGCGCTAAGAATGTCTATGAATACGGCCCCTAAAATACTCTCTGAACCTTTGCTTATTGCGCTTATAATATTATGCTGTTTTTGTGGTGAGGCATCACTATACGGGTACTCAATTTCTCCTAATATTCGTCTCTTTTGTACTCGTATTTATTCGCCCGTACAATTTATAATTTTCACAGGGACTAACTGACTCTTACATGGCTCGATTTCATTTAGGGTGTTAGCAACATATACACCATTTATTCCGAAACTCGCCGGCTCGAGAATAATCGGAATTTTGTCTTAAAACGTCTCCTCATTTCTCTCATTGGAACCTACTCCTTCTCTGGTGGTATTTCCATTGACTCGTTCTAAGAGCACTATTTCGCTTCTTGGCGGTATAATAGCTTCCTGCTATTTCGAACAACCAGTCTCGGAATTTAGATTTAGGATGTGGGTCTGTTCTAAGACATTTTGACTTTTCCCTCTCACTGTGCCCTACTTGATGTGGCGGACTCAAATTCTGCGTCTGCTGCGTTCGAGTCATTGATCTTGGCGTCCCAAAGTCAATTACACCTACCTTTTCATGACATGTGGACTCGTTTGTCAAGTTTGTAACACTGCCTTCCCTTGTCTTCAACCTTCGGCTTCCTATATCGAGAATACACTTATGTTTCTGTAGAAAATCTAAACCTAGCAGCCCACCTATTTTCGTGCCTGCATTTATTGGACATACTATAAAACTTTGCGGGATCCTTACTACATTTGTAAACTCTAAGATCTTGGGTTCCCTTTACCTCAAGACTCTTCCCGGTAATACCGTACTTGTTGCTCTTATATCGTTATGATTAATTGGGTTCCCTGCTAACCCTGCTCAGACGATTGATATGGTTGCCCCTGTATCTACTAACCACTTAGTTACCTTCCCGTTTACCTTGCTATGGCCAGGAGTTCTGCCGCATGTGAATCGGGGACGGGGAGAGCTAAAGCGGATGGTTTATTGGGTATCATGTCTATTATGAAAACACTCTCTTGCTATAAGAACCCTTTTTCCACAAGAGTAACACACTATATTAATTATTATCCCTACGAAATCCATGTGCAGCACCTCTATTTCTTTTTGTGTATTGTAGTGACTTTCCCTCAGCGTCTCTGCGCTGTTGGTGACGCGGAGTGGGAGGTGGTCTTTTCGCACGGCAATCTGTAGTCATGTTCCCATTGCGGTGACATTTGTGACAGAATTTATGTTCTGTTACTACGAATAGATCGCGATGACCTGTTTCTTGTCTCGCTTCGGTCGTCGCTGTGACGGCTAACTGGACAGCGTCTTTCATATTCTTCGCTCTTCCTAACCGAACATGTTTACCTATTTCCCCTAGACCTGCTTTAACAATCGACGTTTCCCCTCTTTTATGAGGATCCGTCGTTCTAACGGGTCCCTTGTCTCTTTTAAGGTTTTTAAACTGAGAGCTTTAACCCTGTCCGAAAAAGCTTCTGAGCGTTGTTTTCTTTTGTGTGGCCGTTTGTAGCTCTGCATAATAATAATTATCAGGCAGTTTTTCCTTAAATCTGTCCTCAAACGCGACTCTAATATCTGCGAAGGCGACACCATGTTGAGTGAGATTGAGATCTGGTCTACATTGCAAAAATTCAAATGCGAGTCCTGCTATTTTAAGTCTGAACATGTGTTTCTTATCTTCGTCACTTAAGTTTCCTAATAGCGCAGCGGCGTCAATGTTTTTGAAAAATTCATAAACTGGTAAGCTGCCTGGTAATTCTTTCAACACGGTAGCTGTGGATAGATCTTTAGTTTTCCGTTGTTTTCGCAAAACCTCTAGTTCAGTTTGTAACCCATATAACAATAATTTTTCGGGATTGTGCGCATTTTTGTTTTACTGGAGGAAATCAGTCACTGTCCGCCACACGGAAATTATCATGCAGCACTATATTATGCACTATATATAACTAAAGGGCGAAAAAATGTGCGTTATGCCTTAAGTTCAGTGTCAACGTACTATAGTGTCATCATTCACTCAAGTAAACAGCGGCAAGAGAGTACAGTCTGGTAATGAGAACCTCATCACTCCATTCAATCGATCTATAAATAGTGGAATGAAGTTGTAATATAGTTATGATGATTTAAAAACTAACCTCAAATATTAACTGTCACCGCCCGGATGATTAAAGGATGCATTACACTAAACCACAATATGCATTCGTAAATTATCGAAAGAAAAATTTCTACGTCTCTCACTCAAACAGTTTTTCAACATCGAAAAGCTTCTGTCCGTGTCATAAGATGCTAGAGGTGCATATGAAAAAAGCGCCGTAGTATGTCGTTTTTCCCTCCCCTCAAAATGTTACATATAACTGTATAACCGGTATTTTTTTTTTTTTTAATTTATGGAATTTCTTTCACCTTTTCACCTCTAAAATGTGAATTATCAAGTTTCTTGAACGAAATATTTGCAGAAATCATATTACATAAATCCACATTAAATTCAGATCGTGTATGTTCTTTTATTATTTGATGTCGAAGATCTTTGTACGTTTTCAGTATGTTTCTTGCTGTTACAATGCCGCTCTATGTAATATTTCCTATGTATTTTAATTTCACATTTGCACACAGTACAGAAAATATTTTCCCCTTGCGGAATCAAAATCTCTCTTCCGTATATATTTCTTAGATTGTTTAATTCCAAATCCTTCGACTTAGGTATTTTAAATCACTTTAACAGAAGACTACCACCTGCACAAAGACAATAAACAATATTGTAAACACCTGGCTTTCTTTCCTATACGACTAGAAGTTGACACTGAACATCATTTGCTAGTTCCTCTTGTACTGCTGCCCTCTCGTAGTGCATTTATGTTATTGCGCTTGTACCTGTGACGTCATCCATACTTCAGACCAAACTAACCTGCATCGCGTGATAACGCACATTTTTCCGCCCTCTAATTATAACAGACATTTCTTATTAAATAACTTACTGTAACTACTAGACACATTATTATCAGACTGTAATCAATAGACATTATTTAGTAGTTTCTCTTGTATTCCGATATACAGCTGCATATTAAATGAAGAACGCGTCTATTAGAAGTTCGCGTCGTATCCGTTTCTGAGCACCATTTTTGTTGTGCGCGACAACTTAGGTCGGATGATTTGCTGAACGGAGGGTTACTGTGTTCGACTCCCACTAAGTACCATACTCAAACTTATCAGGATTTCTGGCACAACCATTTTTGTATAATGGAAAAAAGAGGAACGATTGTACTGAATGAGCTGGTTCTCTCAGGATATATAGGAAAACTACCTGGTTTCTCAACTCAAGTTCAAGATTGAATTACAGTAGAGCATCGATTATCCGAAACAATTGGGGACGGGGGGTGTTAGGATAATTGATTTTTCGAATAACCAATCATTTACGAAAACAAATTGTACCAGTGTCATAGGAGCAGTATGAAACAAAGAAAACTGATATTAAACAAAAACTGTACATACAGTATATATTTTGCTTCGCACGTCTTACAAATAATACAGAGAACTGACAAGCCTAGTTTGACAAGTTCAAAATGGTCATTAAAGTAGGCATACAGTTTAGGAAAAGAAGTCCATTTTTTTTGCTTCAGAACTGAGACTCGTTTTTTTTGCAACTAAATCTCGCAAATAGCGCTAGCGAAATTCTACATGGCGCGCGCAAATTTGTATTTGCCGACTGGAACATTTTCGGTTAACCGATGTTTCGGTTGATCGATATTCGGATAATCGATGCTCTACTGTAATTATGAAGAAAACTATATTACTTACTTACTTACTGGATTTAAAATAGTGTTCAGACAACTGTAATAATTATCTCCATTATTTTAAATCTTAACTTATGAACACTGTTGTATTTCGACCTACTAAGTATTTAATTACTTACTGGATTTTAAGGAACCCACAGGTTCATTGCAGCCCTCACATAAGCCCGTCATCGGTCCCCATCCTGAGCAAGATTAATCCAGTCTCTATCATCATATCCCACCTCCCTCAAATCCATTTTAATATTATCCCCCATCTACGTCTTGGCCTCCCCAAAGGTCTTATTCCCTCCGGCCTCTCAACTAACACTCCATATGCATTTCTGGATTCGCCCATACGTGCTACATGCCCTGCCCATCTCAAACGTCTGGATTTAATGTTCCTAATTATGTCAGGTGAAGAATACAATGCGTGTAGTTCTCGTTGTATAACTGTCTCAATTCTCCTGTAACTTCATCCCTCTTAGCCACAAACATTTTCCCAAGAACCTTATTCTCAAACATTTTTAATCTCTGTTCCTCTCTCAAAATGAGAGCCCAAGTTTCACAACTATACAGAACAACCGGTAATATAACTGTTTTATAAATTCTGACTTTCAGTTTTTTTGACAGGAGACTGGATGATAATAGCTTCTCAACCGAATAATAAAAGGAATTTCCCATATTTATTCTGCGTTTAATTCTCTCCCGAGTGTCATTTATATTTGTTACTGTTGCTCCAAAATAATATTACAAAACTATATTTGATTTATTAAATTTACAAACTAACATTATGGATTACTTACATCAGCCTGGCGAAAATGTGATGTGCGCCGAGCCACTGTGTAACCTGCAACGTGCATAGCACCTATGGAGGGAGGCGGACATCCGAAGGGGAAGTGAAGCAACTGTCTGATCTATTAACAGATTTTCATTTTCCTTACGTCAAACACTTAAATATAATTTTATACAGTATAAGGTTACAAACTAATGTTTAGTACGTGTAGCGAAGAAAGAAATGAATAAGAAAACATAGGACACATTATCACAACCTAAAATTAACTGTCTTCAGAATGTCTCTGCGACAGAGTTTCAAAATCAGGAATTTTGTCACTTACTGCCAGTCGTAGTTGATCACGAATATACTTGTCTGTCAGTCGTGATCTAAATTTGGTTTTTACTATTTTCCTTGTTGAAAATAATTTTTCACAAACGTAAGTTGTAGCGAACATGGCCTCAACAGAGCAAGCGAAAGAACGAAACTTCGGTTATTAATAATAATAATACTCACTTATTGGCTTTCAAGGAACCCGGAGGTTCATTGCCGCCCTCACATAAGCCCGCCATTGGTCCCTATCCTGAGCAAGATCAATCCAGTCTCCACCATCATATCCTACCTCCCTCAAATCCATTTTAATATTATCCTCCCATCTACATCTCGGCCTCCCCAAAGGTCTTTTGCCCTCCGGCCTCCCAACTAACACTCTATATGCATTTCTGGATTCGCCCACACGTGCTACATGCCCTGCCCATCTCAAACGTCTGGATTTTGTGGTCCTAATTATGTCAGGTGAAGTGTACAATGCGTGCAGGTCTGTGTTGTGTAACTTTCTCCATTCTCCTGTAACTTCATCCCTCTTAGCCCCAAATATTTTCCTAAGAACCTTATTCTCAAAAACCCTCAATCTCTGTTCCTCTCTCGGAGTGAGAGTCCAAGTTTCACAGCCATACAGAACAACCGGTAATATAACCGTTTTATAAATTCTAACTTTCAGATTTTTTGACAGAAGACTAGATGACAAAAGCTTCTCAACCCAATAATAACACGCATTTCCCATATTTATTCTGCGTTTAATTTCCTCCCGAGTGTCATTTATGTTTGTTACTGTTGCTCCAAGATATTTGAATTTTTCCACCTCTTCGAAGGATAAATCTCCAATTTTTATAGTTCCATTTCGTACTATATTCTGGTCACGAGACATAATCATGTACTTTGTCTTTTCGGGATTTACTTCCAACTCAATCGCTTTACTTGCTTCAAGTAGAATTTCCGCGTTTCCCCTAATCGTTTGTGGATTTTCTCCTAACATATTCACGTCATCCGCATAGATAAGAAGCTTATGTAACCCGTTCAATTCCAAACCCTGCCTGTTATCCTGAACTTTTCTAATGGCATATTCTAGAGCGAAGTTAAAAAGTAAACGTGATAGTGCATCTGCCTGCTTTAGCCCGCAGTGAATTAGAAAAGCATCAGATAGAAACTGACCTATACGGACACTGCTGTAAGTTTCACTAAGACACATTTTAATTAATCGAACTAGTTTCTTGGGAATACCAAATTCAATAAGAATATTATACAAAACTTCTCTCTTAACCGAGTCATACGCCTCTTTGAAATCTATGAATAACTGATGTACTGTACCCTTATACTCCCATTTTTTCTCCAATATCTGTCGAATACAAAAAATCTGACCAATAATAGATCTATTACGCCTAAAACCACGCTGATGATCCCCAATAATTTCATCTACATATGGAGTTAATCTTCTCAAAAGGTTATTCGACAAAATTTTGTATGACGTCAACAAAAGTGATATTCCTCGAAAGTTACTACAGTTAGTCTTGTCCCCCTTCTTAAAAATAGGTACGATTATGGACTCCTTCCATTGTTCTGGTACAATTTCCTTTTCCCAAATTGCCTGTACAATTTTATAAATTTCGCTAGATAATGCCCTTCCACCCTCTTTTATTAAATCTGCTGGAATTTGATCAATACCTGGAGACTTGCACTTTTTCAGATTTTCTAATGCGATTTTGACTTCTGAAAGTGTGGGTTGGGGTATAAATGGCTCAGCAGTTTGTATTTGAATTTCGTCCCGATCATTTCTATTTGGCCTATGTATATTTAGTAGTAGCCCAAAATAGTTTTTCCATCTGTTCAGGATTGAATGAGAGTCTGCAAGCAAGTCACCATTCTCATCCTTGATCACGTTTACCCTTGCCTGATATCCGTTTTTAAATTCCTTTATACCCTTATATAAATCTCGAATGTTTTTATTCTTACTATTTGTTTCTATCTCATTCAGTTTTTCCTTCAAGTAATCTCTCTTTTTATTCCTAAGTGTACGACTTGCTTCCCGTATTTCATTGAAATAATTATCTCTATTCTCCACGATTGGATCCAGTAAGAATTTCAATTTTGCCTGTTTCCTTCCATCTACTACAATGGAACAATCTTCATCAAACCATGGTTCCTTTTTCTTAGTTTCATGATAACCTATGCTCTGCTCAGCTGCAATTTTGATATTATCTCGGATATTGTCCCACACACTATTAACATCTAACTCTTCCTCAGCTTCGTCAGCAGTTGCTAAAGCAGCAAACCTATTTGAAATTTCAACCTGATAACGCTGCTTAGTTTCCTCGTCCTTTAATTTCAGAATATTGAATCTACTAATATTAGCTTGTTGCTCTACTCGCTTGGCTACTGATAGTCTTTCTCTTAATTCTCCAATCACCAAATAATGGTCAGAATTACAGTCTGCCTCCCTGAAAGTTCGAATGTCTACTATACTAGTGTGCCTTCTTTTATGTATCAAGATGTGATCTATCTGGTTATGTGTCATTCCGTCTGGAGAAGTCCACGTATATTTATGTATATCCTTATGGGGGAATGTTGTACTCTTGACGATTAAATTTTTTGATGTGGCAAAGTTGACTAACCTAACTCCATTGTCATTACTACTTACGTGTAGGCTCTCTTTTCCAATTGTTGGTTTAAAAATATCCTCCCGTCCTACTTTAGCATTGAAATCCCCCAATAGAACTTTCATGTGATATCTAGATAACTGATCAAAAGTGTGTTCCAATTCCTGAAAGAAGCTATCCTTTATATGGTCGTCTTTCTCTTCTGTAGGAGCATTTACAACTACGATATCGCACCATCTACCCTTAAGTACTAAATACGATAACCTGTCACTGATAAATTCGACCTTTTTTACTGGTGATTTTATTCTTTTATGTACAAAGAATCCTGTTCCTAATTGGTGATTATCATTTCTTCTCCATAATACAATAAGTAATCGCCTATTTGTGATATGCCATTTCCATCTAACCTAACCGCTTGTACTCCCACTAAGTCTATTCTATATCTAGCGAGTTCTTTTGTTACTAATGTTACCTCTCCTGTTCTATAAAGACTAGTTACGTTCCATGTACCAAATCTTATAACCTTTTTCCTTTGCTGTGGTCGTGCCGGAGAATCAGTCCCATTCCGAGGCTTACTTTTAGGTTTCGTAACAAGCTTTTTTTTTACGGTGATAAGTTGTTAGCCCTTCGCCCAACCCCCAAGCTGGAGGACCACCCCTTATCGGCTATCCACGATTGCTTATTAAATATATTCGCAGCTACCCTCCATATCTGGAGGCCGTCTCCTCTATCCGCAACCTGAGGACGCGCCATGCCGTGGTGATAGGGACCCACAATACATGGATTAATAATAATAATAATAATAATAATAATATTAATAATAATACTTAACCTTTTAATGTTTCATGAGTGACACGTAGTATAATGCCGTTCTATGTTGTACAACCGTTTTCCTCGTAATATTTTGTGAACAAATCATACATTTAATATTCTCATTATATTGGCAGCAAAAGAATGCGTCCTTCCATCCTACTTGAAACTTTCGTTTTTGTAGAGGTACATGGTTTCGAGAGAGACATTGCGACGATACGCCACTCGCAGGTCAGAGACAAATACAAACGTAACGGAGTTTTACTCCAGTGAGTGAGTGGGTGGGGGTTGGGGGAAGTAGGAAGCAAGAGAAATACATAGCTATCATTGCGTGCCACAATGTGCTCGCGAGTCACATTTTCGTCACTGCTGACTTACATGATATATCCCTAGACAGAGCTGACGCCATTACGATCTGTTTCTTTCCTTCAGCCTTTTTCTTCACTATGACTGTCCTCTAATCTTCTAACAAAACGCTTTTTTATATTCTCTTACCAGTTTCCCGGCCGTGGCATCACCCACGTTACCCAGCAGGTGAGATGGGCTTTAGAACATTTTTCGTTTATACGTACGTACTTTAGGATGCCATCTTAAACAATCATCTATTACAATTAAATCGATTCTGTGCAATACGGTAATAAGTCGCTTTGTAGAGACTGCACGCAAGAAGAGAGTTCGAACAATGCGTGTTTTAATCTAACCAATTAAAATGCATGAAAAGAGTTCGAACAATGCGTGTTTTAATCTAACCAATTAAAATGCATGATTAATTTCACTTGATCAATGTGATTAGTCCAGCTGTGACTCGTGAAGCAAGAATACTTTTATCGCTGTCGGTGATCGAAAGCACGCGCGACATAGCTTTTATCGAGTCATCAATTCGCTGCTCTCTTGGTGCTCAGGAAAGAAACGATGGTTAAGCACATACTTCGCAAGCTGGGACTGCCTTGCGTTTCTTGGTTAATACAAATACGATGCATTCATCTTTCGTGAAACTTTTCCTGGATTGTCTCGAAATTAATTCCCAAATGGAAATCATGCTACAGGGCTTGCTTAAGCCCTGAGGCAAAGCATTACGCATAACAAGTCTTACAAACAGTATGAGGGAACGGCAAAGGAGACTACGTACATAGAATAGTATGTGCCACTCTTCTGACATCGTCTGAAGGCAGCACTATTGTTAAGTGGTGTAGAGAAACAGCTGTTTGTAGTTCCCTTGGCTACAAGGATGGGCTCTAGCATGACGAAGTTCTGCACATTTTGGCACATAATCCAAATCTCACATTTCTCGAACGATGGATCGGTCGCGGTTGTCACGTGCTTTCGCCACCAAGGTCCCCAGACCTCACTCCCATCAATTTTTGTTTGCGGGAGTGGTTTAAAGGCGAAATGTACAAAAATAAACGAAACATAAGGAACAAATTGGTTGCTCAAATTATGAATAGTGCTGCCCTCATAAAAGAATTACATGATGACCTCAGAAGAGGAAAACTTACTGTTGTCAACAGAGCGGGATGTGTCTTGAACTGTTGGTACCATGCAAAATATATTGGTACCATGCAAATAAGCAATACATGTAATCGTTTAGTCATTTGTATTTCCTTCGTGCCACTTGTAACGCTTGTTATCCGTGACATTCTATCTCCACAACCGTTGAAAATTGGACACATGCTTATATTAATTTTTTTATTCAGAATGGTCCGTACTACCAAACCATAAAATATTTACTATTCCCCCTGAATCATCATTCTTTATGTGTAATTAGTTTTTCGCATAGCTTAGTTAATATAAAATAAGCCTCTATGTACCCTATTGGCGCTGCAGAAACCTTGATCTTTTTTCTGACTGCAACAAGAGAAAATTATCATTCATGTACTTTTTACAGAAGCGATAAAATATTTTTAGATCAATATTGAAATATGAATTTTTTATGTGCAGCTTGGATTTTGCATAAAATCCGAGCCCACGTTGCGAATACCAGCATTTCTATACTGTCTCAAGGTCACTCTTACGACAGGCAGTGTGATGTAAGAGAGATCCCTGTTTCTGAACATAATTTACAGTTCTTTGCTTTCCTTCTGCGTCTGTCAAAACAGGATGTTTCGTTTTATGACAGTGTGATTTAGAAATAATGGCTCCCATGGCTCATTTTGTACTGTTACAAAACGGTACGATTCTGTAACGCAGCGAGACCTGTCTATAGGTAGTCAGCTGATACCTTTTCCTTCAAAGGACCTAGCTGCATTCTCTGTAAAATTTCAACACCATTCGATCAAATTATTTACAGCAGAGAATGCGATGTTATGAGGACTCATACTTGTGGGCAGTTATGACATTTGCACATGCCTCAAGTAAATATTGTTATTCAGTCTCCTGCGAAATTCAGTGATAAATTGCTGTTCTCTAATCCGATATCGCGCTGTGATGTGAGTTCGAATCCCTCTTGCGTTGATTATATAGTTGGTTTCTTCCCAGAGTTTTTTTTCCAACTTAAGGCGAATATCAGGTAAGCTCCTGACGAATTATTCGTCTCATCTCGCCGGAATACCAATTCCACTAATGCTAGATAAGCTTGCAGTTGATACAGCGTCTCTAAATAACCGTAAAACAATCTATTTTTATTGTAAACTTGTAAATAGTCCGTTGAGTATCAACGGAATCTTTGATATAAATCTACAACAGATTTATGATAAAAATATCGGAGCAATATAGCACTCACCTCAAACAGAAAAGACTTCTTTGTAGACAACGTTTCTCGTAAAAACTGTGCTGTGTTTTAAACGATGGCCCTGTTGCTCATTTTGTGTTGCATAATAATTGAAGAGGTTTTCAAAAAAGAATCATAGTCCAAACACCTCTGATTGAGGTTCTGGCTTATGTATATCTATTATCAGGCAGTACTTCTCACTTGACGATATGTGTCAGAGGAAGAACAATAATTGTTTGTATGCATCTGAAATCTGATTAGTAGAATATATAGCTAATCGGCGATTATGCATTGGAGGGGAAAAGGAACTGGCCACTCTACCCCATTATCTCCTGGTCTACTTGCCTCATGAGTGATGCCTTATTGGTGTTACTTATGAGGTTCAAACCTGTCTTCGGACAGTTGACTAAACAACAACAACATAGTCCAAAAAAATGCAAATTTGCTATATTAAGCATGTGGTGAGCGTATTGAACTATGGTCCGTCCCAGGAATCTGTGGAATAGAAGGACGAAACAAGACCTCTGTGCAAATGGTATGTGGGAAGGTTAGTACCGATGACTGCTCTGGGGGGAGGCATTGCTTGAACGAAGCGAGCAATCGCTTGCAGGAGGGGATAATTTCTATCTGAACTCTACTCTACCTTCTACCACGAGCATCTTACTCCCTAGCGGACTCGAGCTGATGCTGCCCGCAATACACTCCGCTCAGAGTGACTCCGCCCCCCATATGCGTTAAGTTACTCCACAGATTCCTGGGACGAACCATAGTTGTTAGTGAAGGAAACACCAGAGTGGAAATTTCCAGTGGTTTTCATAAAAACAACAATAGTCCAAGAACTTTTTTTTTTGTGAAAACAGCCATTGTCCAGGACGATTGTAGGATTTACAAATATCCCATTCATATCATCTTGAAATATTTATCAATACAATTTTAAACTCTAGTAAATTGGCAGTACGCAACAAAAGCCACCTCAGAGAAAAGTACTTTAGCACGTGAATTGTTGTATTAATTATGGAACCATCTTTAGGTGCAGAAGTAATTCCATGGAAGAAAATTACCAACGAAAGGAGAAGAAATAGGATATAATAAGGAAAATGAACATTAAATGAGAGGCATACTTCAGCCACAACACAGTATTTTCTCTCAAAACAACCATTGTTCACGGTTACCTACATTTACACTTGTATTTCTATGAGGAAATTTAAGACATAAATGTATTTTAGTTTTTAAGCTTTCTACAACACCTTTAGAAATAGCATGATGAATTTCATACTTGAAATGCCAACAATATCAATGCCAGATAGTTTCTGTATCTTCTGAAAATGTATGTTTTTGAACTACGGTTGCTTTTCAAAAAAAAAAAAACCCTTCAATTATATTGTTATTGTACCTTGCGATCGTGTTCTTGAAAGAGCCATATATTATTATTGTTATCCAAATATTGAAACCCTGTTTTACCTTTGGTATATTAGGGTTGTAGTTTGTTACATGTGAAATAATACATTATGTAGTGATAATACACAATTTTAAAGAATTAATAGTAGGTGTGAATCATAGTTACAATATAAATACACTAATTAAGAGACAGTAAACAATACTAAATACGTTATGCAATAATTACTTTCAGTTAAAACAAAATGAAATAAAATTAGAAATTATAATCGAAGTTGTAGAGAAATTGCAAGATTATTACATTAATGTGTGATTTTATACATAATTTTAAGCAATATTAATGAGATAATGCACAGAATTGGCGTAGTTACAAATAAAACACCTATTATATAGTTGGTTTGCGATAGTTAAAAAAATAAAAACAAAATTACTTATGGTTACAAACTATATACCTGTCATCAAATACTCAACAATAGTAAAATCTATAATACAAACATAGTTATTGTTGTTATTACTATTATTATGTCCCAAAGATAGACACCTTGTTTTACATAGTGCATTAGGATTTTATAACATCATTAATTTATATACAATTAATAGCTACAGTCTTGCGTGGATGTGGTGTATAAACTCTGTGAATTGTTTGTAACAACATTTTTTCCTAAGAAAATGGTAAAGGGGTGTGGAGTAATTTAAATTGCAGTCCGAGATATGATATCTTAAAAAGTGTCTTTTCCTTTCGAAAACTGGACAGTGAAAAATCAAATGTTCAACAGTCCGATTCTCTTTGCATATGCACAGAGATTCTTCTGCACTTTTGATCCTAAATCTTTCAAAGTAGGAACCGAATTTTCCATGGCCGGTCATAAATTGAGTGTAAAAGAAGTCGGTTGAGAACTGACTGCAACATAGTCTGTCTTGTACATTGGGAAAGAATAATTTCTTGGTCACAGAGCCTTTAACACTAGAGTTCCAGTATGTATTCCACTTGAGTGTAGTTGTGTGCTTGATCTTCTGCTTAATGTACGAAATAGGACAGGTGGAATATTTGTATTCTGAGTTGGTTGAGGCTGCTTGCTTCGCTAATGTATCCGCTCTTTCGTTTCCTTCAGTACCTGTGTGGCCGCGTACCCACATTAAGCAAATACGACATTCAAATTTAAGTATTAGGGATCTAATTTCGACGGCTATGGAATGCAAGTTGTATTTATCGTCAATGGTTTGTAAGGCAGATTGAGAGTCGCTGTGAATACATGAGTCAATCCCGTTGGTAATGCTCCATTTCACTGCTTGCAAGATGGCAAAGAGTTCTGCTTGGAACACGGAGCACATGGGCGCCAGGCGGAACGTGGCAGAGTGGACTTCAGTAGTGTTGTAGTAGATAACAAAAGCACAGCCCACCAAGGTGACGTCGTTCTCCTTTTGCAACCGAGAGCCGTCAGTATAGATGTTGTATTCATGTCGATCTGTACATGTATTTGATGCACGGTGAAAATCTTTCGGATGACCAGTTAATTGAAAATGTGATCTTTTTTCCACCTCAAGATATGATTCTTGTTCTATAAATATCCCATTTCTTTTCACGTTAGAGATTTCAGCTTTAGCCATGGCTGTTAAAAACAATGGTGGTATACACGCGATCACTAGGGCTGCGTCTGTCGATGTGGTTCTGTAAGCCTTCGTGATTCGTAAAATGAATCCACGCTGGATTTGTATTAATTTATTTTGAATCCACTTTTTGTGAAGTATATTTTGAAATGCCGAGACACAGTATAATATCAATGGTTCGAAAGCGCCATGATATATTGTTCGCAATATATCAGGACTAAGACCCCAGGTTGGTCTGGTGGCCCTATGCAAAGCAGATTGAAACTGGTGTGATTTAGTGACTAGTGAATCAATATGTGCCTTAAAAGACATACGTTTGTTGAGAGTGACGCCTAAATACAAGAGTGTCTCTACTATGTCGATATCCTTCATGTCCATCTGTATGTGTGGTAGGTCGTAATTTCTTTTCCTTGTAATCAGCAAGGCTTTTGTCTTAAGAGGGTTGAACTGCAGTTTGTTGTCTTTTCCCCACTTGGGTATGGAAGTCAGCGTTTCATTGGCTTTGTTTTCAATACAGTTTATATTGTCAGCTGTTATTAGGACGAGAGCGTCATCAGCATATGCTATTAATTGACAATCATTTGGCAGATCCATCTGTAGCAGGTCGTCATATAAGATATTCCAAAGCCCTGGACTACAGCAGGAACCCTGGGGACATCCTTTATTAACGTCTTTCATTAGAGTAGTAGTTCCTATCGTGAGTTGTACTTTGCGATTGCTAAAGTAATTTTTGACTAGGTTATATAGGTTTCAGGACAACCATATAGACCTATATATTGTCCATATGTAAATACTGTGTGCGATAAAAAAATGATAGTATGGCCTTGTGACTTGTTTACGATTATGGAGAAAGCAGGAATTATCAGAAACTGTCTTATTTTTAATATGAAGGGTAATTACATCACTTGGAGCTAGATCTATCCGTGATATAACAACCCTCGTATCTTAAAATTTTTGTATCAACATAATTGAAGAACTAACATTCTAAATGTGCTAAGTGCCAATTTTTCAAATTTCATCTTATTCAATATAATGCAGGAACATCTATATAAGAATATCATACTAATTGTCTTTGTCGTAGCTTAACTGTAAGTGACTCATTCGTGCGCCAAAAGACGGTGTTGTAGGTATCTCAACATGCATTTCGCAGTGTGTTTTTCATAAATATCTCATAAAATTGTTTTTGGCTCTTAGCACATTTAGAATATTAGGTCCTCAATTGTTATGAAGGGCAGAGTTATAATTAGTCTATGTGCTGTTACACAATCCAGTGATAGATTTTAAATTTAGAATTAACATTATAATAGTAGAAATTGTTAATTTTTTACAATTGAAGAGGCATTGGCGTTTGTGAGTTTAAAAAATCAAATGCAAAGTAAGATTAAATTGTTTTCACCATTTGTCACAATTTAATTAGCTCTTTTATACTCTCTAGTTACGCAGGAATCAAAATTATGATATTATTTAACTGGAGTGCGTCTTCTAACTCCGTACGTAGATGAAATTATTGGGGATCATCAGTGCGGTTTTAGGCGTAATAGATCGGCTATTGATCAGATTTTTTGTATTCGACAGATAATGGAGAAAAAAATGGGAGTATAAGGGTACAGTACATCAGTTATTCATAGATTTCAAAAAGGCATATGACTCGGTTAAGAGGGAAGTATTATATGATATTCTTATTGAATTTGGTATTCCCAAGAAACTAGTTCGATTAATTAAAATGTGTCTCAGTGAAATATACAGCAGAGTCCGTATAGGTCAGTTTCTATCTGATGCTTTTCCAATTCACTGCGGGCTAAAGCAGGGAGATGCACTATCACCTTAACTTTTTAACTTTGCTTTAGAATATGCCATTAGAAAAGTTCAGGATAACAGGCAGGGTTTTGAATTGAACGGGTTACATCAGCTTCTTGTCTATGCGGATGACGTGAATATGTTAGGAGAAAATCCACAAACGATTAGGGAAAACACGGAAATTTTACTTGAAGCAAGTAAAGCGATCGGTTTGGAAGTAAATCCCGAAAAGACAAAATATATGATTATGTCTCGTGACCAGAATATTGTACGAAATGGAAATATAAAAATTGGAGATTTATCCTTCGAAGGGGTGGAAAAATTCAAATAACTTGGAGCAACAGTAACAAATATAAATGACACTCGGGAGGAAATTAAACGCAGAATAAATATGGGAAATGCGTGTTATTATTCGGTTGAGAAGCTTTTGTCATCTAGTCTGCTGTCAAAAAATCTGAAAGTTAGAATTTATAAAACAGTTATATTACCGGTTGTTGTGTATGGTTGTGAAACTTGGACTCTCACTTTGAGAGAGGAACATAGGTTAAGGGTGTTTGAGAATATGGTGCTTAGGAAAATATTTGGGGCTAAGAGGGATGAAGTTACAGGAGAATGGAGAAAGTTACACAACATAGAACTGCACGCATTGTATTCTTCACCTGACATAATTAGGAACATTAAATCCAGACGTTTGAGATGGGCAGGGCATGTAGCACGTTTGGGCGAATCCAGAAATGCATATAGAGTGTTAGTTGGGAGACCGGAGGGAAAAAGACCTTTGGGGAGGCCGAGATGTAGATGGGAGGATAATATTAAAATGGATTTGAGGGAGGTGGGATATGATAATAGAGACTGGATTAATCTTGCACAGGATAGGGACCGATGGCGGGCTTATGTGAGGGCGGCAATGAACTTTCGGGTTCCTTGAAAGCCATTTGTAAGTAAGTACGGAGTGCGTCTTCGTTTTTTGGTGTTAAAATAATTTGTTTTGATAAATTGCCTTCATCTCTAGAATCAATAATTTCTTCATAAATAGATTCACATCAGTGAGTTTTAAAGTGTCGAGTAATACAGATGTGAGTGTATTTGACAAAAATCTATGCTTGCCCACAGAGTTTAGGTGTTAGGTTTGCTGAAACTTAAATCTGAAAAGTTAGAAATATCTCTGAAGGATCTTGCAGTTACGTTTAGTCAAGAAAAAGTTGTTAAGGAAGATTAAGATAAATTACAGTCTGCAATGGAGAAAGCGATATTTCCCTTAGAAAGACAGAAAATAATTTTATGCATTATTATCTAGCTGCACAAGCATGAAAGTTCTCGAAAAGTTAGGGAAGCATGAGAATGCAGTGATTGTAAACAAATGTTACAACCTGAAGAAAATGTGATCTCCAACCTGTGACAGGAAGAAACTTCTTTCCTACTTCAATGAAGTAAGTAGAAGTGGATTAAATTGTCCTTCCTCTTACTTGATATCTTTCTGGTGTGAAATTTATGAAATCATGCAAGTACTGGTTAGCATGAGTTATGAATTTGGATGTTTAAAATATTAAAATTAGAGGGGTGCAGTGATAACATTAGGAATTCAGATTATTGAAAACTCCAAGTTACATAGGTACATTGTGAATGCAGCTGTGGTGTGCCTTTGTTAAAAATTGTTTAAAAATGTGTGATAGTGTTAAGTAATATTACTTTGGCTTATTAATTACTATACCAAAGTTTTCAATGACAAAAATAAACTACAAAGTCATAGCCAACGAAAGAAAACTACAAACGAACCATAAATCAAAGTGAAAAAGCTCAAGGAATGTAAACTCAGAAGATTTTCGCACTATACTATCCATATTTGTTTTTAGCCTTCTACATGTATGTAAAAGGATTTAACCAGCAGATAATTAATTTTAGTATAATTACATTTTATAATTTGTGATACCTCCTCTTTTAATATGTAGCTTGTTGAAACGCTGTATCTATCTCGATATTGGGGTAGCATTTCGCCGAATCTAGATTTTTATTAATAATGATAATGATTTTACACTTTCAGGTCATGTAGGTTACTCATAAAAATAAAGAGAATAAAAGCAATAATTATTTTTTAGCTCTTCTGAAATGTTTTTAAATTGAGAGTTACGACCTTGTATCTTAATAACAACTTGAAGACAAATACTAGAGCTGCTTACTTAATTACATTTTATAGTACTACTAGAGAAGAGCTTATTTAAAAACACTTGTTCTCATAATATATAAGTACACTTTCGAAACAACCTAGAGTTTCTTATTGAACTAGATTCCATAATACTAATAGAAAAAGATCTATTTCGTAAAAACTTGCTGTGACATATTTAAAAAATAATTTTCCAGTAAATACTAGAGTTGTTTAATGGACTAGATTTCATAATACAACTAGGAAAAGTGACTATTTCACAAAATCGTACACTAATGTGTAGCAGTAATTTCCTGGTAAATACCTGATTTTATAATACAACTGTGTAAGGTAACTATTTCATAAAACTATATTCTGATGTGTAACAGTTATTTCCTGGTAAGTGCTAGAGTTGTTTACCGAACTAGATGTCATAGTACTATTATGGAAGTTGAGTATTTCATAAAAGCATACTTTCACAGTTAGATACTACAGTTTTTACTAAACTAAATTTCATAGCTAAGGTGACTATTTCATTAAATTATACTCTGAAATGTAATATTATTTTTCTGGCAAATACTGGAGTACTTGTTTATTGAACTAGAAGGAATAGGCGTAGTACCGTAATCTGGTATATGTAATAGTAATTTCCTGCTGTACACTAAAGTTGTTTATTGCGCTAGATTTCGAATCACTACTATTGAATGGGCCTATTTCATAAAACCTTACTCTGTTATGAAAATAGATCGAAGGCACGTTATCAAGTGACACAAATCGAAACATTTTCGTCATAATTACAATAAAATCCGTTTCTCACGTTGTAATTAAAGTTAGAAGTAGGAAAATTAGGAAGCGCTCTACATAGATTCCCTCTCCACCGATAGAAAAGCTTATCTGCGACACAAATTATATTAATTTTCATTCTATTAGTTTGTTTGATTAGTTTTCATTAAGATCTGACATTTCTTATTTTTTCACCACATGCACTATTATGAAGTATTTTGAGGGAATAAGCATTTCTACTGCATCACAAGTGTAGTACAGAGAAGAAGACGCTTAAAACGGGCTCTTGTTCTTGACCCTACTATCCGTTTCGAAAGAAACCTAAATCAGGCCACCGAAGTTGATATTGAGAAGAAGTCTATATACTCGTATGAACCTTGTCTGCTCTATCTTTCTCAAAAGTACAACGTCCCTCTTAAACAATGGTCTGTCATTGGTTTGCTGTTTGGCAGTAGAGGTTCGATTATAAAATTCACATGGAATTATCTTAAGGAACTTCACATTCCTTTTGATTATGTAATGTCAGTCCTTATAAATATTATCATGGATTCTCTTCAAATATTACATCATCATCTCTATTTCAATTAATCCACTTATATTTGCCTTCAACAATTAACTTTCTTTTTTCTTTAATGTATCACATCACATTATATTGTACATGTTTATTGTATTCAGGATCCTTGTGTTCACTCAAATTCTTTGAGCTGATGTCTATAATTTAGAAAAATATATTTCAGGAGTTGGTTTTAAATGCATTATATTTATATTTTGAGAATGTACTCTGCTAGAACTCTACAGTTTTGAAAGGCGCGAAATATACATCTTGGAATATGCACTTCTTGCAGGCAGATATAAATTACCTGATTTTTAGACTTCAAATTAAAGGAATTCCGAAATGAGGCAACATAATTGCGTCATGAAAATATACGATGTATAACAATGAAAAAGAATATGTTTGTATAATTTCGCGTATCATTTTGTATAAAACGTTTAATGAACTATGTAATAAATAATATGTTTATTTTAAATATTAAAATTAATGATATCTACTAGAGATCTTTGTCTTCAGTCTGTGTTCTATCGGTAGAGAATTGAAACACAATGGGGACATATTTGAAACGCGTATACCTTCAAACGTCCAATCCTTGTATAATTACGTACTCAAAGACCAAATGAAAGTGTTTTATTATGTTACTACTAAATGCCTTACCGCATTATTTTTCTGTTGTAAATTTAAATTTTTCTTGTCTCTTTTCCTTCATCACGAAACCAAACCTACTTTTCTAGATTTTGTATAGTAACAATCTAGACCAGGCATGTCAATTGATGGCCACAGGAGCAAGCGCACGCTTTAGAGCCCAGGAGAGCCTGAGCGCTTTACAGCGGAAAGGAAAGAGACAGACAAAAGAGGTGGTATATGCCGATTGGTCGAGCTATATTCAGGGATGGCCAGCACTGATTCAATAGATAAAGGGAAGAGAACTTATTAAAACTGTATCCATGCTAATTTTTAGATTTGCCTGAGAAGTATAAGTGCATTATAAGAATGTAAGTTTTAATTTTAATGCTCATTTTTCACAAGTTTGATTTTTTTTATTCAAAAGAAATATTTTCTCAACTTTTCGTATAGAAAAGTGAAATTTTCAGGTATAGGCCTATTTATTTAGTAGCCTTACAGAATGTTTTCGTAAATAAAATATACCGTTTATACGTATTACTGAAGATAGTGTATTGAAAATTTTGAAAATATTCGCATGGAAATTGTTTGTAAGGAAATGAATTAACAAAGCACCTACTGTTACATCATAAGTAAACGATACGTGCCCATGTGTTGTAAAAATGTCAGCTCTATAGCTTCAGCAGGTTTCGAGGAAATAATTTAATATTCTGATGATAGGAAGTTGCTCACAAATATCACCTTAAAAGCATAATGCGATAAGAGTTTTGTTATGTAATATTAGTTACACTTAAAACAGATACAGTACCTAGGTAACTTTGCTTTGTACTGTAATATTGTTTTGATTAGTTTATTGATTACTTCTGTAAGGCTAAAGATACCATCAATATAAATTCCAACTTATCATGTCATACTCAATCTCTTTCTTTGGAATATCACTTTCTTAATGAATGATGTGTTTCATCCACTTAATACAGTATAATATTATACTACTATGGAATTTAAGTGAATATTCCTTCTTAACTCTCTATTATGTTATTAAGATTTAAAACACAAGTGCAATATTAAGAAATCAGTGTTTGTACTTTTGTTTTACAGACAATATAGACAATATTAAACAGAAAGAAGCCATATAAAAATAACGACATAAAATTTCACGTTCCGTTTGAAGTTTGTGCACCACTGTTTTCTTAATCCAACAGTTGCTTATTCATATACGCAACTCTTCCTCTTTCTATACTTAGCGCTTGCTGCCCGCGCACGACGCCAAGGTCAGAAAAATGTGCTTGCTTTGATATCACTGATCTAGACAATGAAGATAGTAAGAAAGTAACGTAAGATATTTGTTAAAATCGCTACATTTATTGTATTTTCGGATGAATCGGGGTTCGGTCTCAGGAGCAACCTATTCCAACTTGGAATTTCGTCATTTCCCAAGCCTCTTTGGGCGAATGTTGGGATAATATCAAGTACAAGGGCCACGATCCGCTTTCTTCCATACCCTACAGTTCTTCATAACATAATTTAATATACCATCTTCTCACCTTCCTAAGCAGGTCGGCTTTCTGTCCAAGAAGTATTACAATTGGCTGAGTGTGCTCCTCTCTACTGAATAATAAAATTTACTCATGTAGTTCTTTTTATCTACTAAAGAAAATGACAAAGATAGTTCTATGAAATATGTCTCTAGTATAAGGAAATGTCCATAAGAGGTATCAGAATATCTCATTCCTGAAAGGAACAAACACAAAATGTCGTGATGAGGGGTTGTGTTGCGAGGCTGTCTATGGTGAGAAGTATCGTGATAAAGGACAGCCTATTTATGTCACATCAGGGTTTCGTTGTCTATAAATAGTTACTTCGCAAGGCGAAATTCCTTTAAATGAGATAACAAGCTCTTCCACGTGTGTGAATATAGACTTACTCATTATTCTAGCAATTACAAGAGCGTAAAAAAGAACAGAAAACTCACTTGAGCATATCCGCAACACACGTTTCTTTAATACGCTGGATAAAATACTTTACAACCTTTCCTACGCCGGGTTTGAATTCTTCATTCTTAATGAAATACTTTAATACTTACTCTGGAAGTTTATACTTAAAATTTCACCTGAACGAAATTCAGAGTTGAATCGTGAATTGCAGAAGCTTCACATGTTCATGTCCATTTGAGTAAATTTTTCAGGAGACACAAAAAACTGAAAAGGTTTTGGTATTTTGAAGTGACTATTTGTTTATTAAGCATAGCAATACGTTCTAGTATTTGACGGTCCACACCTGTGGAGTAACGGTTAGCGCGTCTAGCCGCGAAACCAGGTGGCCCGGGTTCGATTCCCGGTCGGGACAAGTTACCTGGTTGAGTTTTTTCCGGGGTTTTCCCTCAACCCAATATGAGCAAATGCTGGGTAACTTTCGGTGTTGGACCCCGGACTCATTTCACTGGCATTATCACCTTCATCTCATTCAGACGCTAAATAACCTAAGCTGTTGATAAAGCGTCGTAAAATAACCTACTAAAATAAAAAAAATCTGGTATTTGGCATAAACGTATTTTAATTTTTTTCTTTAGTGGGTAATTTCTGGAAAGAAATCTGAATTGCTTGGACATGTGGGGTTTCTGCAATTCACGACTAGTAATAATCATTTTATTATTTTAAAACAATTTTTGGGTGAAGAAGACGGAGAAGAACGATTTTATTATTTTATAAAGATATATGTAAGCCAATAGAAAAAGTAGACAAAAACACATAAATGCAAAATTATGTGAATAGTATATCTAATTCTTCAAACTCATTTAATGCTATAAAAACAAAGATAAATAAACTGAAAATTTGTTTAGTTCTTAAAAATTTCCGCATGCTTGGATTTGTGGTGTTCCTGCAATTCACTGTAACTTCTTGCCGCGGTGAAATGTATCTGAGTACAAACATATGGGATTTCTGGACCACTTGAAAGGCCTATGTATGAATATTACAACCAAATGAAAGTCTGAATTTGAGAAAAATTATAATTTGTGAGGTTTTACAATCCACGAATAAGTTGCGGAAAATATACAATTTTAAATCTTAACAGTCGTAATAAAATTGACGAACATATTAATATGACGATCAAAAGCTCAGTCCATACTCACATATCTGTCCAAAAGTTTTCCATTTAGATTGACACGTTTTTGCCATCTGTCCTTACTCTACAAACTCCTTCAAACAACAAGGCATAAAGAGTTAGACATTTTCATTGTTCTTGAACTACTCAAATATGATTCCTTATGCAACCAAAAACATAGTAGTTCGAGTGCACTGCAAGGGTAAGTCAATAAGTATCCGCACTCTCTCTTTTATAATGTATTACAACAAAAGAAAACTTAAAATTACCTCATTTTTCAATAGAGTCCCCTTGCTTCTCAATGCACATGGCCCATCGTTGCCAAAACAAACAGCTATCTGCAACATTACAATACACGTGATACGCTACCTGCGCCGAGAACATACTGCTCGTAATCCATTTTCTTCAAAAATTTAGATGATATCACAAAACGGATATCACTTTCGAATTTAGAGCATAAAGATACCAAGAATAATGTATTTTTGTCAGCTGCAAATTTCAATATTATACAGTGTTATTTTTCCTTCCTTGGACTCTTGTCACGCAGTACACGACGAAACACTTTGAGCGCTATTACTTAAAAATAATCATCGCACTTAGTAACAGGCGAGTAGGAAGTGAAAAAATATAGTTCTCTCACATGGCAAGCATGGGCTCGCGTTAGATAGCCTATCTGCTTGTGAAGAAAACCGTCAGATATTTTAAAACTTCTGTCGCAGCACCATAAAGTTCGGATCTGGTATTCTTCGACTACCAACTGATTGGTATCACGAAGGTAAGATGAGGTCACCATTTCCGAGACTAAGCAAGAAATCTAAATTTGTATGTTATAGAATGTTGGATGTAGGAAAAATGTTCTGCTCCAGGAATATTTTTAAATTCCAGGAGAGATGTGCGGTAATTTCATGAGAAGGAATAAACAATACATAACTTATACCTTTCAATGACAACAAAACTAAACTTCAACGTGTTCATAATTTGTGTGTACGTTTTGTAAGCAACGTTCGCAAATATGATCATATTAATGTTTGTTCTCACGTTTATGTAAAGCAATGAAAAACTGACTTTGAATATTATTCAGACTTGAAAAATAGTCAGCTGCAATGAATTTTCCGGTCGGGACAAGTTACCTGGTTGAGATTTTTCGGGGGTTTCCTTCAACCCAATATGACCAAATGCTGGGTAACTATCGGTGCTGGACTCCGGAATCATTTCACCTGCATTATCATCTTCATTTCATTCAGACGCTAGATAACCTGAGATGTTGATGCAGCTTTGTAAAATAACCCACTAAAAAACTGATTTTCGGAGAGGACTATCAGAAAATTCTCTGAGGTATCATGTGTCATATAGTAAAACGATTCGTCGTCCTCTCCATTTATTTAGCTATAATTCTTGTCGTATATCAGAATTCCTTTAGTTCAAATTCGGTCGAAAACTATGAGTAATGGGTATTTAAGTGATGATAATATTCGTTGCACAAAGCAAAACAGACATCCTTGTCTCATTAAATAACCTTATCCCTGACGCATAAGCAAACATTCTGATGGGGGCAGATAAAAAAGTTATTTTTTTTTTCATTTCACCATGTTAATAATGTGAAAAGAAGTGCTTATACAAATTTTGGCCACTCAACCGCAATTATGAGGGTCGTAAAAAATAAGTTCGCCAGGGGCCGTTAACAGGAAAAAAATACAATTTCATTGGGAAAATTTTGTTGGAACAGACACAGCAATTGTTCAGCTATTTTTCAACATATTCCTCACCGGAATTGAGACATTGACATATCATGGGATCGACAGAGAGGTGCAGACGGCTGGCTTCTACGAAACAAGGATAGCTACAAAAATTGATCCATGGTATGACAGATGTCTCAATTCCAGTGGGGATATGTTGACAAATAGCGCAACAATTGTTGTATCTGTTTCAATAAATCTTTCCATGCAATTGTGCTTTTTCTGTAAATGGACCCAGAGAAAATCACTTTGTAGACGGTTTCGTAATTGTGGTCGAGTGGCCAAAATTTGTATAAGCATATCTTTTGACATTATTAATATGGTGGAAAAAAATTAACTTTTTTATCTGCCCCTATCAGAATGTTTGCTTGTCAGAGAATTCCAAAGAACTTACCGACCATCTGTTCTTCGTCCCAACACATTCGAGTGGATATTTGTTAACATCGCAATCGTTATTGGAAATGTCTCTGCTGTACAACATTTTTTCAGTCTGCAAAGATCCTTGAAGAATCAGAAAGGAAAGTACAGCATGCTGTCGGACACAACAGACTAACATTTCACCGCTGTGGAGTAACGGTTAGCACGTATGATCGTGAAACTAGGTGGTCCGGGTTCAAATCCTGGTTGGGACAAGTTACCTGGTTGGGGTTTTTCCTCAACCAATAATTCGCATATCTTCATACCAAAGCCTGGGTTAAGTTCACGGCACGGCGTGCTTACTTGTACAAGAACACAGCCGTTCGGCTATCCAACCATTTACAGTGATAAGCACAATAAGCCTCAGGCTGCAGTGTAAGCCTTCGGGTCCTTCCTCCGTAAAAGAGAGAGAGAAAAAAACATGTGCAATGTATTCGTGTCTAAAAGACGGTCGAGCACTCGAAACAGAAAAGAAAACACTATTTGAAAAAGACCTGATATATGAAACGTAAAGAAAGAAATCTATATTTTTAAAATCTGCTATGGAAAATAATCACTATCACAATCGTCATCGCCATGAAGTAGATTATCAATATTTTTGTGCATATCATGGAAGATGTTCTGTTACTTTGTATTTATAGAATAGAATGTAATTAATGACTTATAATATTGGCGTTTATTATTGCAATTTGAATATAATTTTTCTTTATTTCTGTCAGTACTGTTGTTAGTGTCTGTTCTAATGTTTTCTTATTTCGTCTTTTATCATTTTTATATCCTGTAACGAGTCTAAAGAGTTAGTGTGAGCGGTTTCGTTCCGGAGAACATCTCTACAGGACAATCCAAGACCAGGACAATCACTGAAGGTTATCCCGTCAAATTCAATTCAAAGTTGTTGTTCTTGTCCGAGAGAGTAGGAGAGTAGCAATAAGCGAACTTACTTTATTACTGAATGTCAGCCAGGGAAGTATCTACAGTATAAAATTCTCTACAAACACCACAGTATCGCATAGTTTGCTCGCAGTGGGTGCTACACTCTTTATCAGCCAACAGAATCTCAGACGATATCATCAGTACGTGTAATGAGTTCTTGCATCACATTGTTACAGACGACGAGTCCTGGTGCCATCATACAGTATTATTGAACCACACTTTTAGCATGGAATAGAAACATACAGAATCTTATCGCTCTGGAATGCTCAAGTTGCAAAGAAATAGATGGAAAGTCATATTATCGTTTTCTTTTTGGATTATCGAAGTCCATTGCTAGTGGTATTTCTGAAGCGTGGACAAATGATCAATGCCTTGCGCGGTACAGACACTCTCGGGCGTTTTAGACAAAACTTCAAGATTAAACGCCCAGGTCTTAGTCTATTTCACAATTATCTATCATGGGGTGTTAAAAATTTGTGTTGATCACACTGATACTATCTGGTAAACAAAATTACTTTTATTTATTACTAGTGTATGAAATGACACATCACATTCAAAGCAATATTGTTGGGCTAAGATAGAGTAACAAAATTAATGCACGTGTATATTACACATATTTTTAATAAATGTAGTAATGTACTTATATGATTAATAGTTTGTTAGTAAATTACAATTTACAAACGTGGGATAATTTGGGTTTAATTGTAGGTTAAATGGTAACTAGCATAGTTTTCGTTCCAGATCATGTCATGTATTACACAAATTATGGATTGGTGAAAGACAAATAAATATAGGCTACGAAGTGTTTTCTGTCTCTAATTGTAATGAGAGATATTTTAAGTTCACAAAATAATCCTTATCAAAAACGTAAGCATTGACTGAAATATTTTTATCTTGTTACGTCTAATTAAAACGTTTAAATGCCTACCTAACCTCTGCATTCTGTTCTAGGACACATACACTAACCTATTATTGGGATAATTAGATTTGATAAGGACTTTAAAGCGTGTTTTATTTCAGTAATACACATTATACCAAATTTCCACATCTATGGGGTAAATTGAATATAGTTAAACTTAGAGTTATTATTATGATAAGAAGAGGTGAACATGCTTGAAAATGCAATAGAATCATTCTATAAGCTCGCAGTGCTAACATATAAAAAACTGATTGGAAAATTTTATCAACAGTAATCTCACTGGAGGTTTTGATTTATACAGAGAAAATCAAAACTCGAGTGGGATTTAACTGACTGTTACACGATTAGAAGAAAGTACATAAAGTTTAGAAGAAATAAAGTACTCTAATACAATAAAATATTAATTTACTTACTAAAATTCTATTTCACTATTATTAGCTTCACCAATCCGTTTGAACGGAACCGCTATTTTCAGTTGACTGTCTATGCGATGAACAAATGACGCTCGCAAAGTATGTTTCGTAGTAGAATTTGCAGTTTGAAATGTTGGTAAACAAAGAAATAAATGGTAGGGAGATGATAACAACAGAAGAAAGTATATAAAGATTAGAAGAAATAAAGTACTCTAATACAATAAAATAAATATTAATTAACTTACTAAAATTCTATTTTACTACAGTTCCCTTCACCAAAACGTTTGAACGGAGTCGCCATTTTCAGTCAACTATCTATGCAAATGACGATCGCAAAGCATCTTTTATAGTACCGTAAAGAATTTGCAGTTTGAAAAGTTGGTAAACAAAAAACAAATGCTAGGGAAGTGATAAAAACAAACAAATGATAAAAATGAGCAAATGCTAGGAAAATTTTAAAATTGTGCGATAAGCAGGCATGATTGGTTGAAAGACGTCCTTTCGTACAGTTTTATTGGTCAAAAGTAGTATGACGTAGTAAAAGTGTAATAATCATAGTAACAGGCTATGTGTCTCTAAACTTAAAAAAAGGCTGCTTTTATACCCAAATTACCTCAATCCTCTCTATAAAATTCAGGGAGTGAAATATTCTGAAGAAGGATGAGAAGTCCATACGGAAGAATAGAGAAAACTACTGTAGTCAATGGCTTCTTAGTGAACAAGTTTTGGTATCGTGAATTACGTAGGCCTATACATTATAAAATCAGAAACGTGAAGTTACTATTTATTGTTAATATTATTATTGTTAAATTTTTTGTTACGTGAAAATAAAATATATATATACATATATATATATATGTATATATATATTTTATATATATATATATATATATATATATATATATATATATATATATTCAGGATCATTGTACTGTCTCTGTACTTGATGTAACAAGTTTAAAAACTAAACAATATAATTACACTGATTTTCTTCGTTTTAGCCCCACAGATGACGGGCTGGGTCCTGCCTGGAAGTTCTGGCGTAGAAGAAGGTTTATAGTGGCGTGCCTGGCTTTCTTCGGTTTCTTTAACGTTTACGCCCTTCGCGTGAACCTAAGCGTCGCCGTGGTTGCCATGACAGCCTTCAAAAACGTGACTCTGGAGAACGGCACCGTCGCCACTGTAAGTGACTGTTTCATCCGATTACTTCATTGTTTAACAGCCTGCATGTGAAAAGTTCAGTAGTCAGTTCTGAAGGCTAGCAAAGACCATTGATCACCGTGATTTGGAACCCATAATTGTAGAATGTGTGAGCAAAATAAAATAATAACAATTTTTTTTTAAACTTCAACTCCTTTTAATGTACAAAATATAGTAAAGTTTCGGAAATCGTACTTGCTTCTAAATCACATTGCTGTGAGTGAAGATTCAACTTTATTCTTGTAGGCATATCAGTCTGTTATATTCTTTGAGCACCTACTGAAGAATAGAGCAATGATACCTCAGTTCTCTAAACACATTTGATGGGTTAGGAGTATTATAATTTGACGTGTATGGAAATTCGTGATGTCATCATTTTAATCATATTTTGCAGTCGAATTACATAAGAGGTAAGATGAAAATACTAGTTCACATACTTCTTAATGGCTATGATACTGCTACAATTAAAATGGTAAGATTTAAAGTTTTTTCGCTTGTTTCTGTTAGATAATAAAGTTTACAAAATGAAGCAGTCATCTTAGTTATATTATCCTGACGTCACCAATATCGCACCGGTTCTTATTTCATACCACTTTGTAAAACGTGCAACCATTGTACGGAAGCTCAGCAGCATCAAAGGTAATATCCTCTTGATTCCTGAGACATTCGTTGTTTTATTTTTAAATAACAGTATAATTCTACACCCAAAAAAGTCACCGACATGAGGAAAAATGCTGAAAAAATTCTGCAGGTTACAGTTAGGGCACAAACGAAGGTATATAATACTATATTTTGAATCTTTGCGTATATATCTTATGTCATAATCATGTATGAAGTATGGTATAGTATACTATACTCTCATGATTCAGGAGGATATGTTTGAGGGGTCCAAAGTACAAAGGGTATAAGTGTAATTTTCAAAATATTTTAGTTAAGAATAGGAGAGTGAATCTAGAATTCCCTTCTATTCAGTGCATTAAGAATAGGCCTATGTGTGAAACTCAAAAGGTGCTGCATTATAGAGGTCTAAACAAAAACTATTTCACCAGTCAACTCTTTGGTTTGGAACACAAGGGATATGTTGCAGTTACATTTCATTGTACTCTATTTTTACCATTAGGATGTCACATGATTGTAGTTTGTTTCGACCTACAAAAAGAAAAAGCTTTCAACGCCAGTTTCGAGCTGTTTTAAAGCTTAATTTGCTCTGTATTAATGAACTTATGCTTATTTGGGATAAAAGTCAAACGAAAGAAAATGCAAAGAAATGCTTCCTGCCCGCTGAAATTCGTTACGTCCTTTCCAAGCAATGTCACTCTCATATCTGCATTTAGCGACAATAAAGGGGGACAAAAGAAGATCCATTTCATTGACAAATTCTAGCTCTATTTTATCCGTAACACAAATAATCGGGCTGTAAATCATAAATTCATAATTTCTGTAATTCATTCAGCGAATGCGATGAGATTTTTGGAATAATATACCATTCTTCCTGATCTTTTGAAGGAATAATATTATATATATATATATATATATATATATATATAGTAAAATGCTAAGAAAAATAGTGACTGGAAGGTGTTTGTTCTGGAACACGTAGTGTGTGTATTTACTGCAAGTCCGAAGTAAAATGACGTTTTATAGCACTTTGGTACTCCTACTAAAACAGAACACTCACATGTTCTGCTGAAGTGGTGACCATTGCAATTAATTCATAATTAAAATCTTTGGATGAATGAGACCCTCGAGTGTTGTAGTGTTATCTATCTCATGAATATACACTACAGGCATCAATAATACGTTGCTGTATGTCCTCTACCGGTGGTGTTGGAACATTTCAATAAACAGTATCCTTGACAGCTCCCCAAAGAAAAGTATAGTGGCGTAAAGTCAGGGGAACGTGCAAGCCAACTAACCGGTTTATCACGTCCAATCCACTTACTATGCTATTTCCGATCTAGAACACGACGGGCTCTTAAGGAATTATGTGCAAGGCATCCATCATACTCATATCACATCAGATAACCTTAAGGGCACTCGTAAGGCCTTCAAAAGATCAAGAAGAATGGTTCTTAAGCATCTGGCATATCATCTGCCAATTAGGACATCTTTTTATGAAATAAAGCCCAACAATGGTATTACGATGATACAAAGTGCCATTTTACTTCGAACTTGCAGTAGGAGTAAGTTCGTACACTATAAGTTCCATATTTTTTGCACCTCTCAGTGTTTTGTTTATCAGAATGGTATACTGTG
The DNA here is from genome assembly GCF_040183065.1 of Periplaneta americana. Lineage (NCBI taxonomy): Eukaryota > Metazoa > Arthropoda > Insecta > Blattodea > Blattidae > Periplaneta > Periplaneta americana. Next base: position 94,309,512 of record NC_091118.1, on the reverse strand, counting down.
ATACCTTTTTGAACAGATCTTGGAAATGTTAAATGATTCATCAAATAAAAAGTACAGAGTGCCATTAAATATGAAGTCATTACTCGTATTTCCTAAATGAGCTGGGGCACAAAAAAGATGATATATTCATAGTATTAGTCCCCTATTGCACTTAAAGAACTTTTGTTTTAAACATTTTTTCATGTGCCGCCTGAGAAGAATAATTATTTTGGGTGATCAAGATAAATGGGACACACTGTATGTTTCAAAGACTTTGACGTTTTCATACTTGTAAAATTGTTTGAATTTAGATTGTAGTGTATTTTGTAATTTACAATTTTTTTATATTTTAGTTTGTACCCTTATTTAATCTGCAAAATAGTTTGGAACATAAGAGGTACAAGTACAAAATCTTATTATAAAACGGTTATTTATTTAAAATATCTTCGAAATCTGCAGTGAACTTGCTACTTCATATAACGAAAACTCAATATGTAAACACAAAACAGACATTGTAGAATTTACTTACAATTTCCTATTGTCACTTAAATTTAAAGTTATTTATCTCAACATCAGATTTATGTCACTTATATCCCTTGTGCTCTAGTCCCATCATTTAACATAAACCCTAATTATAATATCAAATACCGTAGTCTGTTTTATTTTCAGTCTATCACTTATCTCGTCTTGGCTTTACATGGTAGAAGGCTACAACCTCTGAAAGCCGCCACTGTACACTTCTCATATTAATGCCTCTCATTGCTGCGAAAGACTGAGAATGAATTTTACATCTACCTTCTACAGAATTCCAACATGTTGAACATTGTATTACAAATGAACAAGCCTTAGCCTTCAGTTTAATATAATTTAAACCATTTTAATTCTTCAACTTCGGCACAATGTTTGCCATTTAAAATATACTGTCTCTAATTACAACCATATTTTACTGGAATGTTTTTATCTGAATGCTTTAATTTAATTTTAATTTAATACTATGTTTGACGCCATTTAACCTCTTTAAAATGAGCAAGCAAGGTTAAATTTTTACTTGTGAATTTTTACTTGTGTTTTATATTTGTTTCACCTACGTTCAATTGTACTTGTCTGTTAGTAATTTACATTCATCTGAAGATGACTTACACAAAAAAGTCGAAAATATTCGTGATGCATATTAATATATTGTAATGATGTAACAGAATCTACTTCTGCTGCCATAACTTGATAAGTGATAGACTGAAAATAAAACAGACTTTTTTGATATTACAATTCTCGAACTTATCTGAACTCTCAATATGACATTGAAATTTATAAACCCTAATGTTTGCGATTTTCTTTATAACGGACGGGGAATGGCTAAAAGAGTATGGAAGGAAGTGTCAATATTGCGAGTTAGGAACTACATTGCCTAAATCGTACCATTTGGAGGTTTATCATTTTGGAAATGATGTTGATGCTCAGTACTTGATTTATAAGTCTTTATGTGAAAAATGGTGCGATGTAGGTAACCTAGCCCTACTGGATGAATTTTTTTTTTCTATTTCAATAACTTACGTGTGTGGATTTTTGTAAGTGAAAAGTGAGGGCAGGAAGAAAAATTTTAATTGGCCATTTAACGATGTTGTATCATATAATATTAGGCTATTTAGCGTCAATTGACTTGGTGATAGCGAGATGGTATTTGCCAAATTGAAGCCGAGGATTCGGCATATGACTACCTAATATTTGCTGTACAGTTTTAAAAAACAACCAAGTAAACAGCCTAAGCAGATACACTGGCGTTCAAACATATCTAACTCTGATGATGAGAGAGAGATGGAACGGAGAAAAATTCTCTCCGGCGCCGGGATTTGAACCCGGGTTTTCAGCTCTCCGTGCTGATGCTTTAACCACTAAGCCACGCCGGATACAATCTCCGTTCCATCTCTCTCTCATCATCTGAGAAAGCAGAATATCTGCATGGAAATATCATATGTACTTCGGTACATCAAAATAAATATGATATGCGTAATAAATCACTTTGTGATTTAAAGACGGCGCCCATACCGTCGGACCCCGGCCAACCAGTCACTCATCTGAGTGCACCTCTACACATGTATGGACTTCGGTCCTGCGTGCATAGACATCTATGACGTAGTGCAGAGGGCGGCCACTAGAGGGAACCCAAGAGATGGAGCTTAATCTGAGACGATTCTCAACGGTGTCGGGATTGTATCCGGCGTGGCTTAGTGGTTAAAGCATCAGCACGGGTTCAAATCCCGGCGCCGGAGAGAATTTTTCTCCGTTCCATCTCTCTCTCATCATCTGAGAAAGCAGAATATCTGCATGGAAATATCATATGTACTTCGGTACATCAAAATAAATATCTAACTCTACTAATCGATAATGATCGACAATTTATTGGTGTAAGTGTAGCTTCCAAAGAGTTTGTAATACTTACTAGAGACACATACCCGTGAGTGGCAGGCAAGGAAAATGTCACAAATTGAATCGGCTAGCATCCGCCATTAAAGGGAGTGTTTGCGGCGCGAAATTCGAAAACAGTACGACAATACATTGATGTAGTCTGGTGATAGGCACTGTTTTAAATATCTTTTACCAAGAATGAGTCGTGATTAAATGGAGATGAATGGGAGAGGAGCGCTATATTTATTAAAATATTATAATAATTCATCTTTAGCAATATTATAAAAAAATGAATTAAATCACCCATATATGTTTGGGATAAGTAAGTGAAATATTGAATAATGACCATGCCAACATGAATTTTCCGTATTACCAGTATTGTTTAAGGACATAATAACAGATATTTATTGTAATATTTAAAATGATCTATATTTCAGTCCTTTCATGCAAAGGAAGAGGAAGGTATATGGTGCTTAGAAAAAAGTTTAGTGGTGAAATATAAGATCATAAAAATTCTGGAAACACTGATTTAAAACATAATGAGAATAAATTTTATCATAAAACAATCTATTCATTGTAAGTTGATGACCACCAGGTTTAAGTCAGTACAAGCTTTTTAATGCAACAGTAGTGGTAATAGTAGGCCTAGTAATAGTGGTAATAGTAGGTCTAGTATTGGTGGTATTAGTAGGTCTAGTAGTAGTGACAATAGTAGGTGTAGTAATAGTGGTAATAGTAGGCCTAATATTGATGGTATTAGTAGGCCTAGTAGTAGTAGTAGTAATAGTAGGCCTAGTAGTAGTGATAATAATAGATCTGGTAGTAGTGGTAATAGTAGGCCTAGTTTTCGTGGTATTAGTAGGCCTAGTAGTAGTGGTAATAGTAGGCCTAGTAGTAGTAGTAATAGTAGGCCTAGTAGTAGTGAGAATAATAGATCTGGTAGTAGTGGTAATAGTAGGCCTAGTTTTGGTGGTATTAGTAGGCCTAGTAGTAGTGATAATAGTAGGTGTAGTAATAGTGGTAATAGTAGGCCTAATATTGATGGCATTAGTAGGCCTAGTAGTAGTGGTAATAATAGATCTAGTAGTAGTGGTAATAGTAGGTCTAGTATTGGTGGTATTAGTAGGCCTAGTAGTAGTGATAATAGTAGGTATAGTAATAGTGGTAATAGTAGCCTAATATTGATGGTATTAGTAGGCCTAGTAGTAGTGGTAATAGTAGGCCTAGTAGTAGTAGTAGTAATAGTAGGCCTAGTAGTAGTGGTAATAATAGATCTGCTAGTTTTGGTAATAGTAGGCCTAGTTTTGGTGGTATTAGTAGGCCTAGTAGTAGTGATAATAGTAGGTGTAGTAATAGTGGTAATAGTAGGCCTAATATTGATTGTATTAGTAGGCCTAGTAGTAGTGGTAATAATAGATCTAGTAGTAGTGGTAATAGTAGGTCTAGTATTGGTGGTATTAGTAGGCCTAGTAGTAGTGATAATAGTAGGTGTAGTAATAGTGGTAATAGTAGGCCTAATATTGATGGTATTAGTAGGCCTAGTAGTAGTGGTAATAGTAGGCCTAGTAGTAGTAGTAATAGTAGGCCTAGTAGTAGTGATAATAATAGATCTGGTAGTAGTGGTAATAGTAGGCCTAGTTTTGGTGGTATTAGTAGGCCTAGTAGTAAAGAGACCTAGTAGTAGTGGTAATAATACATCTGGTAGTAGTGGTAATAGCAGGCTTAGTAGTAGTGGTAATAGTAGGCCTAGTAGTAATGATAGTTTTGGTGATATTAGTAGGCCTAGTAGTAATGAAATCTAGTAGTGGTGGTAATAATAGACCTAGTAGTAGTGGTAATAATAGATCTGGTAGTAGTGGTAATAGTAGGCTTAGTAGTAGTGGTAATAGTAGGCCTAGTAGTAAGGATAGTTTTGGTGATATTAGTAGACCTAGTAATAATGAAATCTAGTAGTGGTGGTAATAATAGACCTAGTAGTAGTGGTAATAGCAGGCTTAGTAGTAGTTGTAATAGTAGGCCTAGTAGTAGTGGAAAAATAAACCTACTAGTAGTAGTGGTAATAGTAGGCCTAGTAGTAGTGGTAATAGTATTAGTAGGCCTAGTAGTAATGAGACGTAGTAGTAGTGATAATAATAGACCAGGTAGTAGTGGCAATAGCAGGCTTAGTAGTAGTGGTAATAGTAGATCTGGTAGTAGTGGTAATAGTAGGCTTAGTATTAGTGGTAATAGTAGGCCTAGTAGTAAGGATAGTTTTGGTGATATTAGTAGGCCTAGTAGTAATGAAATCTAGTAGTGGTGGTAATAATAGACCTAGTAGTAGTGGTAATAGCAGGCTTAGTAGTAGTTGTAATAGTAGGCCTAGTAGTATTGGAATAATAAACCTACTAGTAGTAGTGGTAATAGTAGGCCTAGTAGTAGTGGTAATAGTATTAGTAGGCCTAGTAGTAATGGGACCTAGTAGTAGTGGTAATAATAAACCAGGTAGTAATGGTAATAGCAGGCTTAGTAGTAGTGGTAATAGTAGGCCTAGTAGTAGTGGAATAATAAACCTACTAGTAGTAGTGGTAATAGTAGGCCTAGTAGTAGTGGTAATAGTATTAGTAGGCCTAGTAGTAATGAGACCTAGTAGTAGTGGTAATAATAGACCAGGTAGTAGTGGCAATAGCAGGCTTAGTAGTAGTGGTAATAGTAGGCCTAGTAGTAGTGGAATAATAAACCTTCTAGTAGTAGTGGTAATAGTAGGCCTAGTAGTAGTGGTAATAGTATTAGTAGGCCTAGTAGTAATGAGACCTAGTAGTAGTGGTAATAATAGACCAGGTAGTAGTGGTAATAGTAGGCTTAGTAGTAGTGGTAATAACAGACCTAGTAGGAGTGGTAATAATAGGCGAAGCTAGGCCATCAGCTATATTTTCACTCAATTGTTTGCATTTAATGCAACCGAAAACTAGAAGTACATACTGTACAAAACAGAAATTACATTATTAATGCATTTATTGCGAAACAAAACAGTTTTATACAGATGTTGTCTGAGGATTGTCTTATGCACTCTGCTATTATAATCCACTGCAATGTGATGGCACCCAACCGTTACATAGTTGTTGAAATCAACCATATAAACCTGATTAATGTGTTTCTGGAAAAACTTTATCCAAGAAAATGTTTCGACATTCTGTAAACACATTCAAAGGCGGAACTGCATTTGGAATATTCTTCAAAATATTAAGATATGCATACTTTTCTGAGCATCCTACAATAGTAGCTATGTTCGAACAATTATTTCTGGCGAAGTATTTCACCACTTTCTTATTATTTCCCTTCAAGTGTATTTATATTTATTCGTACTTCTCAAATAAGCATGAACTGCTCGCACTCCCGGCGAAGCATCAACTCCCTTTAATGGCGGCCGAATAGCGGTTCAATTTTGTACGCTACACTAGCGCCAATGGTGTCTCTAGTTATATATTACAAACTCTTTGGTGGCTTCTTTAGTTATTACTTCTATGAATAGAATACGACGATAATAGTCAGTGTTGCCAATTGTACATAAATATACCCGCATTATAAAATTCAATTTTTCATACCATTCTGCTGATTGTAAATCAACACTGGGTTTAACTAGAAACCGCTGATATTGCCAATTATAAGAACAATTTATGCTTGATCTGAATAATCAATTCCCCTTACACTTGTTAACCGCCAGAATAATGGTTCCATCTATTGAGAACTAGCGAAACTGACTTTCTGCAGTTCTGGATCAGCAGGTAATAGGAACAACCGGATCCTCTACGCCGCTAACTAGTAGAGACCGGCAAATCAGACAAGACTCATGCCCGTACCTGCTTGCCGTCAGGCTTGGGTTCCGGTGACGCTACAAAGCAAGTTAACTTCTAAGACTAAACCCATTGAGCCCGGGTTTTATAGGTTCAGTCCAGGCGGGACCCAAGAAAGCCTGCCTGTTTGCTCGTATTATAAGGTAGAGTGACTTGCATTCACGGAAGCCAGTCTGCGCTGGTTAAGATGAAACAGTACTAGTTTGAAATCTAAGTTCGTTGGCTATTTAGTCACTTCAAAAAATCTTTATCTTATGATCCAACACGGCAGATAATTCTTGATTAAAGAAACACAGTTTTACGATTTATTGCGCTACAGAATTCATAAAATAATAAGGCAATATTGTACATTTCATATTCCTGCAAAGTGTATCTGACTCAAAAAATAGTAACATTTCGTAACTTGTGACTAGTTGGGAAGGGAAGGGAAGGGAAGGGAAGGGAAGGGAAGGGGAGGGAAGGGGAGGGGAGGGGAAGGAAGGGAAGGGAATATGTTGAAGAGATATTGGTAACAATTATTATGAATATCAACAACTATTATAGAAAAATATTTCATTTTAACTTTTTCCTTATCATGAATACCTGTAAAATGTATAAAAGTTTTTCGTTCTTCAGAATATTGATTTGCTATTTAGCTTCTGAGGGATAGATTTCTTTTTATTTATGAAGCTGAAAGTTTGAATGGTTTGCATTAAATTTATATTACTACGGTGAAAAGGAAAGTGCAAGTAATTTATAATAACTGTTGGCATTTAATGGATATTATGTAGACGAGAAATAGTTTTCTTTATCTTTATTAACGGTACGTTTCAGAAGACAACAAATTAAGTTTTCAGTAGTTTGTCTATATCTGTAGGCTTCTTGTCAGGTTTGAATGACTTGGTTGATATTTATCATGCATCTGAAAGCAGCACAGTCTGGTGCAGGTCGGCGGAACCCAACAGTCCTTTCGGGTCATTCTTAGGACTGTTTGGGAGTCACGTGTAACCACACTGCCTGCCTGCTTGTGAGAGAAGGTTGCGGGCGGGCGAACGATACGAAGCGTAAGCCCGCTCACGGACGTAAACAGTCATGGGCAAGCCTGATAGACATTTTGCCTGTCTCTGGTAGCTAGCGAGAAAAATATAACAAGGAAAAGATAAACACGGAGAAATAGGAACAGAAAAGGGAATTAGTGAAAGAAGAAACAGAAACAAAATAATAATAATAATAATAATAATAATAATAATAATAATAATAATAATAATAATAATAATAACAATAATAACAATAATAATAATAACACGTGGTATTAAGTTCCCAGACCGACCAATCACGTTCACATGCCGAAGCAGAGATGGACGCTTATCCAACCAAAATGGAAGTATAGTATGGTTAGCACAATGATCCCCCCTGCCGTTATAGCCGGCTTTCGTAACCGGATTTCGCTACGTATCGTAGATCCTCAAGTGCATCACGATGCTGGATGTGCACCGGTCCCATACAGCGACGAAATTTCATGAGAAAATTTCTACCCTCATGAGGACTCGAACCAGAATGCATTCCTTACCGCAAGTCCTAGGCAGAATGCCTGAGACCACGGTGCCATGGCGCGAGATATCAAAGATTACTCGTAATTCCCTAAATTAACGACAACACTTATGGTTCACTCTGCAGACTGTCAGATTTCGGAGTATTTTGAACCATGTCTAAAAACTGACATTACATCCACTCTCGTATACTCGGTGGTATTTTCAACTTTTAGTAGGCCTACCTATATAGTCGCTGTCTACTTGTTTTTAGTATTAGTATTTTTAGTACGGTATTTTATTTATTTAACCTGATAGAGATAAGGCCATCAGGCCTTCTCTGCCCCTCTAGAGGGGATTATAACTACGATGTGAAGAATAAAATTACAATTAATATTCAATTTACAGTTACAATAAAGATCAAAGTACGAAAAGATTACCTGATTAACTAAAGCTAGACAATTTATCATAGAAGTTAAGAACAAAGAGTATTTTTTGTATTTACTGAATTACGAATTAAACCTAGAGTAACAAAATTCTATCGTGATGAAATTACCGGAATATTGAAATATTTTGTGATAGATTAAGAGAACTATTTACAAGAAACCATGTCTGAACGAATCTCAGTCACTGACCAAGTGCCTAGTAAGTTTGCGTTTGAATTAAATTTTATTTCGACAGTCCCTGATGCTAGTAGGTAGCGAATTCTAGAGTCTTGGCAGGGCTATTGTGAAAGAGGATGAGTATGAGGAGATACGATGGGATGGTATTGTTAGTATTGTTTCATGACGAGAGAGCGTGTTCAAATTGTGGTGGGAAGAAAAGTAAGTGAAGCGAGACGACAGGTACGAAGGAAGAGAAGAGTTCAAGATTTCGAAGAGAAAAAGAAGTGAATGTAAATTTCTTTTCTTATTTAGTTTAAGCCAACCTATTACTTCCAGGGATGGGGTAATATGATCATATTTACGAACATTGCTTACAAAACGTACACACAAATTATGAGCACGTTGAAGTTTCGTTTTGTTGTCGCTGGAGAGGTCAGTCAGTAAAATGTCAGCTTAGTCAAAATAGGGCAATACAAGCTTCTGCACAAGGGACTTTTTTTAAGCAAGAGGGAAGATGAAAATTTTATCCTTTTTAGCACATGGATAATAGAATATACTTTTCTGCAGGTTTATGTGATTTGCATGTCCCAGTTGAGATTTTTATCCATGTGAATGCCAAGATTTTTTACCGAAGAAGTGAAAGGGATATGCACTGTACTTACTTTAACGGGGGAAATGTCGATGTGTTTTACAGCGTCGGTTTGCCGTTTGTGTTCTAATATAATTGTTTGTGTCTTTCCAGGATTGATTTTAAGATGGAGTTTCTTTGTTCATGTCACAATCAAGTCAATGTTTTTATACATGGTGTGCCTCTCAGAGTGTCTCTACTGTCTTGCCCCAGGTTCAGGAGTTCGAGTGGGATTCCAAAATGAAAGGACATCTTCTCAGCTCGTTCTTCTATGGGTACTTGGTGACACAGATACCGGGCGGCTGGCTGGCTGGTCGACTCGGAGGCAACATGGTGTTTGGACTTGGGGTGGCTGTCACTGCCTTCTTGACTCTGGTCACACCTCCCATCGCCAATGCCAGTTACTACGCATTTCTGGCCGTCAGAGTGGTCGAAGGCTTTTTCGAGGTGAGTTTGAGCTATGTCATGTTTTATTTAATTGAATAAGCATTCATTATTGTTGTATTTATTGTTATTATCTACTACCATTCTTCTTCTTCTTATTATTATTATTGTTATTATTATTATTACTATTATTATTACTCTGCAAGATTCTTTAACAGACTTTTAAATCCCTTCACTATACACTGTGGACTACCAAAGGACTCGAATTTAGGGCCTCTCATTGTCAATACTTTTATTGATAACAATATCACAAGGAAGTAGGCTACTCCAGGATGATCCAATAAGCTCGATTCTTTTCAATACAGCCACGGCAAGTGTTACAAGGATAATCGAGAACTTCCCAGTTGTACTATACCGGCATGAGTACGGTGACGATACAATGCTGGGAACAAACAAAAGAGAAGAACTCTAAGCAGCTATGAACAGACTACAGGAATGGGTAGATGCAAACGAGCTCAGCCTAAACAAAGAGTAAACAATGTGCATGATCTTCAGGAAAGGAGGAAGAATTGTAGTTCATCACACAATTACGTACTGTTGAGAAGAAATGAAAACAATATATAAATTTCGGTACCGTACCTTGGCATCAACCTCCAGTTCTCAGAAATATCTTACAGAATCCACATCAGACAGACGACAGCAGCAGTTACACGTGGAATTTACGAAATACAGAACCCTACCAGAATCTTTGTGAGAACAGCGATGCAGTTATTCCGCGCCAAAATCATGCCAACCCTAACATGGCATCGAACTCATTTGGAACTACCTCACACTAACGGATCTAGATACATTAAAAAAAGTGAACGCTAGATTTCTGAAAAGGTTATTGGGAATATCAGAAACAATACCATTTAGACCAGTGGTCGTCAGCACTCGCTGAAATGGGTAACTGGTAGAATGTTTGTAGAATGTTTTATTTTCGCTGGCAGAGTTAAGACCATAAGGCCTTCTCTTCCGCTCAACCAGTGACATACATATTTAAATAATGAATCTTTACAATACACTTAAAATATTCTACAGAAATATTCTTTAGTTAAGTTTTAACGTCTAGTACATGTTTCTTTAATTTGAGATAAGGCCTATAAGAAAAAGTGATGACTTAATTGATGAGCTAATGTATTTCAATTCAGTCCATATGCAATATGTAAAGAATTATAATTAATTTGAGATAGCTAGTTGTTAAATGATGAGAATTAATGTAATAGTAATTTACTAGAACTATGTTATAGGGAGCAAAATATAAATCTAAAATATATTGATATAATGAGAACATAAACGTAATGAGATTTTACCATTAGATGTTTTGTATTCTACTTAGAGAAATTAATAGTAATAATAAGAATGAATGGACAGATGTTAGTCTGATTATAAATAACAAATATTAATCAGTAATTAATCTGTTAAGAAAGAATTTATGTAATTTTAATTGATAAATGAGTTCTATTCAGTCAATGCACGACGCTTTTCCAACTTTTTGATTTTTCCTGCTTTCCATAATCGGCCACACGACCGACCTGTTTGTAGCATCGTCAAATCTGTCTTGAAAACTGTACCTGCAATGACGGAAGAGTTTTGCCGTTCCCTTGGGTCACATACGCCTCTTTCAATATAGTGCTTCTACATACATTGTGTGGCTTCTTGCTAAGTTCTATTCTCTGTTTTTAAGTTATATTATAGTTTTAACTTCTGTTTTTAACTTTATATATCAAGTGTTCACTTATTATAACATGTTCTATTCGACCTACACGACCTGAAGATGCCAATCAAAATTGGCGAAAACGTTTGTATTTAAATCTGTTTAAATGTTGTTATAACGTGTTTTATTGTGTTTTTATGTTTAGTATTGACTGAATAGAACTCATTTATCAATTAACATTGCACTTAACGGAACCAATATGCCTTTAAAATTATGTAATTTTGACTTAAATGAAGTTATTGTCCAACAACCCCTTACATCACTCGGAAGCGAGTTCCAATTTCTAGTAACTCAAACTGTATAGGATGAATATAAAGATGTCTTGTGGTAAGGTATATCACTGGTCTGCGTTTCAAAACTTTTTTCCTAAGGTCAAGGATTTTATAACTGATCTTTTATGTTCCTTCCATTTTGAATTCAAAAATATAACTCATTTTGCTCACTCAGGTCAGGTTTCTTTACTATCCAAGATTTTAGTTAGTATGTATTTACAGAAATAAAACGTTCAACAGGTTAGAAAAAATTATGTTTACTATCAAAAAACAGACTTAAATTCACATCAAATATACATTAAATATATTTTATAGTAGGGCCTACCTAAGTACAGTTAATTTAGAAGAAAGGCCTTTTCAATAAATTTCATTACTGTTTCAGACCTTAAAATCACACTTAAGACACGGCCCATAGCTTGCAACTCTGGATAGTGGTAACTTAGTAGGAGAGAGAGACAGGGGTAAAATCAACTTCTTTCTTGCAGCCGAATGTAGTCTGGCTTGAGCTTTCTCAGTGAAGAGACTGATTTAAGGAACGTTCTTACAAAATGAATAGAAAGAGCAAGACTCATCCTGACCAATTTTACTACATTTGTGGTAGATTCACTATGCCAAACGAAAATGTAAAATCACTCCATTTGCAAGGAAAATGCACGAATATCATGCCTACTTTGGTGTCAAAATTGGTGATCAGGACAAACCTTTCGTATCTCGTGCGTGCTGCACTTTCCTCAACGCATCTGGGAAGCAAGGTTAGCCTGAAACCAGGTTCACACAACACTCTGTCAGAAGCTCTCGTGGATCCTAAAAAATTCTACTTTCGCCACTGCACATCAAATGTGGCCTAATAAAAAATTTTGTCAAGGCACTCAACAAAGAAAAAAGAGTTCTTGCTTTCCTACGTCAGAAATTTCCACGTGTCAGTGAGGCCAAACTAATAGCAGGTATTTTTGATGGCCTTCAAATCAGGGAGCTTATGAATGATGCTAAATTCAATGATCATAAAAAGGATAAAGAGAGTAATGCCTGGCTCGCATTGAAGTCTATTATTAAGAACTGTCTGGGCAAACGTAGGAGCTCAGAGTACAAACATACTGTTGAGGAACTCCTGCGGAGGTACCAGGCTCTTGGTGCATGTATGTCCATAAAGATGCACTTCCTCAGTTCGCATTTAGATTACTTTCCTGAAAGCTGTGGGGAATACAGAGAGGATCAAGGCGAGCGCTTTAATAGAGATATTCGAGTGAAGAAATAGAGGTACCAGAATCGTTGGGATGTGAACATGCTTGCAGACTATTGCTAGCAGGTTACCTCAAGAGGGATGTTCCAGATGCAAAACACGCACGAAAGTCCTTGAAAAGGTCCTTCCTTCCACAATAACGGTGTTCGTGTTTAATTCTATATACATATTTTACTATTTACGCAAATCTAAGTCAGACTTGAAACCATAATTAGTATAGTCTAATAACTATAAGATACAATTTATCTCTGAAATACCATCTTTCTAAAAAAATGCGATAGTAAGAAAATCTGACCTGACTTAGCAATATGAGTTATATTTCTGAGTTCAGCATGCACTAAATATAAAAGAACAGCTATGAAAATGTTGACCTGAAAAATGACGCAGACCAGTGAATGAGTAAATTGTTATGATGAGACCTGGTACTTAGCTGATGATATGCGGATAAATTTTGAAAACGAGAAGCCAATTATATTGGGGTAGAGGTGCACAGAATTTGAAATAGATAATAAGAGAATGCAGGGCTCGTCGATCGCCAAGACAGAGACAGAGTTTGGAAAGACGGGGAAACCTGATCATACTTACGAATATTGCAAATGTAACGGACGCACGCATTATGCACACGTTGTAGCCTGCTACTCAAATTTGCATTTGCTTTTAGTCGAAGTGTGGCATACGAGCGTTTGTACTCTGACGTTCAAATATATCTGATCCGACTAATCGATAGTGATCGATAATTTGTTGGTGTAAATGTGAATTCTTTAGTTATTGCTTCTATGAATAGATGACGAAGATAATAGTCACTGTTGTCAATTTTAGATAAATATTCCCGCATTATGGAATTCAATTTTTTATCCCACTCAACTGATGTACTGTAAAACAACACTGGATTTAGCTGAAAACCGCTGATATTGTCAAGTGTGATAATAATTAATGCTTAATCTACATAATCGCTTTCTCTAACAGTTTTTAACTGTCCCAATAATGGTGCCACCTATTGAGAACTAGGGGAACTGTTTCAAAGTTTGTCAATTTTTTAAAACTTTGACTTATCCCGTGGTTGAAAAGTTCGCCTATACGATCCTAAAATCGTAGGTCGGATACCTTTGAAAGTCAGTGTACAAGGAGGATAAAGAGTGTATCGAAATGTGCATCGCCGTGCACAAGAGAGAGGGAGAAAGCATAGTCTTAATATTCTGACAGTTGGCTTAATATCATGTCATCGGCCCCAGTATAACGCTCTTACATTTGTTGTGGTGGGAGACATATTTATTACTTTCTTGCTCTAGATAAAATGGTCATTGTGTATAGTTGGGATATTTTTTTTTAATAAGATGCAATGGTTGGGAGAGGGGGAATCTAGTAAGGATAATCTATGCAAGTGTGCAGCCAAACAATCGTGCCCACTCTACATTCGAAAGACTGCTACTGCATCTGTCCTTGGTTTTTATCTGGAATGGCGTTTGGATTGTGTACAGCGTTTTCCAAGGCTTATTTTTACTGCATATTATGTGAAAATGATGTTAATTGATATAACCTAATGTATCAAGCACATTGTTTCTTACGTGTTTCAGTACTATGAACGATTTGTCCGGATCTACTGAATAGTACAATATGGAACTATACGTTTTTTGCTAGATAGCAAGTTTTCATAAGGCCGAGAATCAGTGATAGGTTAGGTTTGGTTTGGTTTGTTGAGGCTTTTGGTATGCCTTGCATATATAGGATGGAAGGGAATCTATAACATTAATTCACAGTGGTAATAGACGAAGTCTACGAAAAAGTTTTGCCAAGTAAGTTTTGTTCAATAGTTTTGAGAATATGAATGTAACGTGTTGCAACACTACCTGAGGTACTGCTCCGCAGTGGGTGAGAGTAACTGCATTCATCCACTCCGCAAGACTTGCGAGAAAAGAATGCAAGCAAAAACTCTCATCAGATACGTTTAGATCAAATTACTGTACAATCGTAATACTTAACACATTACCCAACTGTACTGTAAACTTAATTTATTTTCTAAATTAATTTATTTTTAATTTCTTCAAAGATAATACTTAAATGGAGATTGAGTTACAGAATGTGTATTCGTAATAATGTTATTTTGAGTTTACATCAAACGTAAAGGAATCTTTAATGGAAATAGTTTTATTTTATAAGAATGTACATTTTTACTATTTTATAATTACTTAAAAGCAAAGGAACCGAAGATACTGTGAATGTTAAATAAGTTCCATGGTATTAAATTTAGATTTAAAGAGGTTATAGCGTAATAAATCATGTTAAAAACCATTCAATTGAGTAATTAATTCGTTCAATACTCCACGTTTTCATCTACAATAATTTGATTGCAACGTATCTGATGAGACGTTTCGGTTTACATTCCCCTCTCACAAGTCTTGCGGATTGGATGATTTCAGTTACTCACATCCCACCGCGAAGCAATGACCGCAAGGAGCATTGCAGCGTTGCAACACGTTACTGTAAAAGCTATTGGATGTATCAAAAAAGTTATTTAACAAAATTTGTTCTCAATGACTTAATCTATTTATCAATGTCAATTAATGTAATAGGTTCCCTTCCACCCTGTAAAATAATATATATCACCATCATAGCAGCCACCGGCGTGGCTCAGTCGGTTAAGGCGCTTGCCTGCCGGTTTGAAGTTGCGCTCGGGCGCGGGTTCGATCCCCGCTTGGGCTGATTACCTGGTTGGGTTTTTTCCTGAGGTTTTCTGCAACCGTAAGGTGAATGCCAGGTAATTTATGGCGAATACTAGGCCTCATCTCGCCAAATACCATCTCGCTATCACCAATCTCATTGACGCTAAATGACACAGTAGTTTATACAGCGTCGTTAAATAACCAACTTAAAAAAAACATCATAGCCATCTTTGCTTTATCATTCGACTGTAATATGGCTGTATCGTATTCTTCAGTAATTTCATTTGTCCTATATCAACTTCCCTACATTCACACGGAATAGTGCAAATTCTCGGAATTTTGAATCCTATGCTGTCTGTGAGGATTTTAGAATTACTTATTTTCTTAGGTGAAATATACGTAGCTATGTTGGCTTTCGCTAACCTTCTACTAATCCGATTCATGATGGATTCGAGGTACGGAATTATTGCCAAAGATAAGATTTTTCTATAGTTTTGTTTTTTTTTTTTCTACATACGAATTTTTTAACTTGAGTACTATTACTAAGGGACGAATTTTAGCATGTTTGCATATTTTATTCCTTAGATGCTACCATTACATAAATGCATTTCATGTTACTTGTAAGCAAAGGTCAAGATTGTATAGTAGACCTACATATATTTAAGGGGTTAATACATATTTTACGGCTTTTAGTGCATATAAACACGTATTTTGTTATTTTTTTAGCTCTCTGGTGCTTAAATTAACATTGAGAATACGAAAAATCACAAAAAAAGGATTACAGAAGGAACCCAGACATTGAAACACATTACAGTAGTTATATTTTATTTATTGCAATCTCACAACATAAAGACAGTGCACTCTTGATAATTCCGCAGCAATCAACAAAACACTCCATAATTAAATGGACTGCTGGCTCTGTTCAAATGTACAATATAGAGACGTTATGATGGATGAAATTGAGATTAAAAGAACAGATAATTAAAACAAGAAGCCGCCTTATCGTGCCGCCACACGTGCATAAGATTTTGACAGTCGTCACGAGAACGCTGTAATATGATCGGTGCGGAAATTGCAGGAAGTGTTGATATGTTTCTATGCTCTCGCTAAACTCGAATTTTTCCTCCTGTTAACAATAATATAGGCCCGATAATGCAATTTTTTGTCTTTTACTTGCAGACTAGGGAAATCAGAATATTTCATTGTATTATGGTAAAAAGTCAGAGAAAATTCGATAGTGTTTAAAGTGCATTGTATTTTAGAACAGCTTAGCCGGAATAAAATGGTCAATTTTGAATTAGTTTATCAACGATGCCTAACGAAAAATGTGCCAAAAGTGTACAGCTTAAGCAGTGGGTTGGAGGACAGGCAACTTTAGCAACTGATGTTATCTCAATATTCCTATGTTTAACAGAAAAACCATCGATAATAGTAATTTGCTTAAATAAAATATTTTAACAGTATGCTTTGTTACTTTTAGTGCATATATCCTGGTTTTTGAGTATATGTGTGCATGTACATTTTGCCGTTGTTTAGTGCATATGAATCCATCCCCTAATTATAACAGTTTTCACGAAAGACTTCTTTGGAAAATTGAAGTTCTGAGTTAATAGGCCTACTGTCTTAATCATATATCGTTATTGCCCTATTTGCTAGTGTCGAAAGAACTTTCCGTTTATTTGAAAGGTATTCAAATATAGGTTCGTATGTGTATGTGTATCCTAGTGTTCTGTGAGCTTTTCTGCACATATTATAGACCTATCAATGTCAAATAAGCGTAAGTGACTTTGTGATTCTATTTCCATAATGAATTGAATGTTTCGATGCTCAGTATTGATGTGGTTGTGAAATAGATTGTTTCTCCAAACCTTCTGACTAAACTAGCTTCAACTGGAAGAAGTGACAAGACAAGCACCCGATGTCATAGATGGCGAACATTAGAACTATGTCATGGAAAAATCTCGCTAGTTATTCGCTGTTACATAGATACATCTGATCTGTATATGTATTATAGATATGTTAAACCCCAGATCACATATAACAGATTGCTCTGCCTTATAGACTTTGACGACAACAACTTTTATCAATTTCACTATGCTGCCATCTAGCTGTTGCATAAGAAGTCTCGTTATAACTCTCATTTGAATTGCATGGAGCAACTGTAGTTCCATCTAGCGGTCGTTCGCAATCGACGGTGGCGATCCTAATGGTTGTTCTCTTCCACATGTTACCGATTTTAACATGGGGATAGTCAATCTATCATCTATGTTATCAGAGGTTAAACAAATATGTTTATGAACCTTAAACATATTGTTAAAATAATGTTATTAAATGTGTTATGAAATAATAGACAGTGAAGGGCAATTTAAATTATCTAACCAATTTTTTTCTTTTCTGTCCACTTTATATGTATTTTAAAAGTTGTATTACAAGGTAGTGTAAAATATACTATTTGCTCTCTCACTTATATATCAGGATCCTCACATTCTGTTATCTTCTTGTGCGTTCCAATATGGAATTTTAGTGGAAGGTGGGAGGATAAAAATTTAAATCATATTTTAAAATTTGAAGTAGGTGATGTCAGAAGGGTGGAGCTGTCTTATGCATGTAGTTGTACTTTCGCCACTTGGTGCGCTACTAGATGCATTGAGTAGTTGGTATTCCTCCATAAAACAGGTGGCAACAAAATCGGTTTCTAAATTAGCTTCTCTAGAGTTGGAACGGTAAAAAAGAAAAAAGGTAAAGGTATCCCCGTAACATGCCATGAAGACACTTGGGGGGCATGGAGGTAGAGCCCCATGCTTTCCATGACCTCGGCACTAGAATAAGGTGGTGTGGTCGGCACCACGCTCTGACTGCCTTTTACTCCCGGGAAAGACCCGGTACTCAATTTTATAGGAGGCTGAGTGAACCTCGAGGCCGTTCTGAAAGTTTGGCAACGAGAAAAAATCCTGTCACCACCTGGGATCGAACCCCGGACCTTCCAGTCCGTAGCCAGCTGAAGTAAATAATTTTAATTTCGCATCCTCTTAGTAATTTAACCATTCTGTAAATGTTTGTGTACAGCTATTCCAAATTTGGTATATCTTCTAGTAATTTTGTTACTAAAAATGTATGGGTATTGAAATATGTCGGTGATTCATAGTGAGATTATAATGTAATCGTGCTTTGTCAGATGTCATAAAATCGATTTAGTTCGAAGAATGTTGTAAAACAACTATTATGTGCATTAGTCCGTGCGTGTGAAATTAAAACCTTAACCATTTTTCTGTAATCTTAACAGCTGTCAAAGCTGACGTAGGAAGGAGGACATAATCACTTTGTAAAGATCGACCCCGAATAATATACCCAACTTTTAAATTACTTAAGATGAGAAGATGTTTACGCTAATTTTGGAAACTGGTTCGTGTGGATAGCTTAATCCTTAAACTTTTGGCTGGAGAATTATTCAATTGGAACCATATTATTACATAGATTATAATTTGTTTAAAAATTTGGCTCTCATTTTTATATTCCTTTAATGGCTGGGATTACTTCAATTCAAGTCGTATATTTTTTATATGAATAAATAAAGACATTTACGTTTTCTATGGGTAATAAAAAAGACTGTATTTCATATGCATCTCTTCTGATTAAATTGACAAGTAGCTAAAATAACTAAAATACGTCCAGTACTCTAATAACAAATAGGTTTATGTGGAAAGACAGAGGGCAGTAATGCCGAAGAGAATTTTTCTGGTATCGGAGATACTAAAAACGCGTATTTCCATTAACATTTATAAATAGACTACTGTAGTGTAGTGTCGTAAAATTTGAAAGTAAAGAACGTTTACAATAACTTAGTTTGGTGAACATTAAAAGCAAAGTTTTGTATAGTCGATTGTAAAATTATTACATAATGTTGTTTTGATCTCTATATTAAACAGATGTCAAACAATAATTAACTGTAAGTTAATATTATTTCTTCAGGGCTTCACATACCCGTGTATACACGCAGTATGGGCAAGATGGGCACCGCCACTGGAACGGAGTAAATTAGCGACATTGGCCTTCTCTGGAAGTTACGTGGGTACAGTTGTGGCTCTTCCTGTCTCAGGAATTCTAGCCCAGAAAGTTGGTTGGCCTTTTGTTTTCTATGTTTTCGGTGAGTTCAGTTATTAATATGCCCAATAATTTAATATGAAGTATACCTACGTAGAGAACATAATATACTACAAAAGTTGGCTTCAGAACCTTGTTTGGAGATATACGTTTAAATATTCACCACCATCACTACCGCCACCAGCACATCATCATCATCATCATCATCATCATCATCATCATCATCATCATCAACATAAAAGAAACGAATTTGACCTTAAAGTCTCATCTTCAAGATTGTCAGAATTGACTGCTCCATCTTTCTAATAATCGATATATTAGTAAGGTTTATACAATCAATATGAAATTCTATGTGCCAACCAGTTATTCCTACCGGGTGTCTGAAACCTCTTGAGTCAAGATAATATAGATGATAGAGGAGTCTAAACTGAGTATTTTGAGAAAGGGAACCAGTGGTAGGATATACATGTTTCAGGAACAACAAGATTTTAAAAGAAAAAACATTTGAGGAACGGTTTTATAAGCTGCTTTGGTTTTCATAACAAACAACTACCTACCGCTTCGACGTTCGGTGGCATTAGCTTGCAAACAATGCCACAATTGCTGCAGGTAACGTGGATCATGCAAAGACGTGGCAAGAGATAAGGTCCTATTAGGTGATCCTGTACAATTCCATCTCACATATTGATAGAGAATCGTTGCTGGTGACCAGGAACGAGAGTGGTAAATGGATTTTCGTCACTCTAGACATGGCTATTGCTGGTGTTGAAAACACCATCATGGGTGAAATAGACCTCGTCTGTGAACAGGACATATAAACTGTAGGAAGTTCGGTATTGTAGCACAACGATGGATAAACTATTGACAGAACTGAACTCTGGATGCGAAAAAATTTGGCCCCATTGCTTCCATTTATGGTAGATGATAGGGATGTAATTGCTGTTCCCTCAGCTCTCATCACATAGTATCCCTTGAAGCATGCATTTCGCGGGAAAATTGTCCCGTTTCAATGGTCCACGTTACCTGCGGCGATTGTGTTATTGTTTTGCAAGCTAGCGCCATCAAAAGTCGACATAGTAGGCAGTTGTTTGTTATGAAAACCAGAGGAGCTTACAAAAACGTTCAAGATCTCGCGGCGCCTTAAATAGGCATTTCCAACCTTGATTTCCTTTCTCAAAATACTCAGTTGAGTCTCCTCTAACATCGGTATTATTTTGACCCTGGTATTTGTTACTCTATATAATACACTTTTAGTTCTTGTTTGTTTTTTTTTCTCGTTGTGCAAAATTTATGAAGAATAAAGTATTTTGACAGCTCAAAAAGCTGCTTTCGAGATTTTTACGGAAATATGTCCAGTATTATTGGTATTGATAGCATAGTTTTCGACATGCTGTCTATTTGTTTGCCTGTCAATTGATCCGTCCGTCCGTCCGTGTACAACAATTTCCCCTAAGCAAATTGACGGATTTCTTTCACATTCAGAATTCAGTAGTCAGTTCATCCAAAAGTATTGCACATGAAATGTAATGATTTATAGGCTACTGAAATTTGTGATTCTTTATTTTGAATAACTGTAGAAGACGGCAGTTTATTCAAAATCGACTCTTATAATTTCTTCTTGATTATTTCCGAGATCAGATAAATGACAAGTGAAACTCTGCAGACTGTATACAAATGTTTGTGACATAAAATAGGAATAGGTTACAGGAATATTTCTTTAGCTAAACACGTCTTCCTCACAGTAAATTTCTAAGATTATGTATAAATGCTACATTAAGCACATAATGGAAAAGTTCGGGCAATTTTAAATGACACTATTTCTTATTTCTTATGATAAGTTCTGAAAAAAATCATCCATGCAGAATCCAAAATTTCAGTTTTAAAATACTCTATCTGTTTTTGTCATTAAAACAGACAGGACTTTTGATAAAACAGCACAAATTCCTTTTAAATTAGACGGTGTAGATATATCTCAGATGTTGGTCGTAAAAATACATTTCTAAGATGACACAGATTGAATCAACTCATATACTAATCGAACCCGGGATGGATCCTTTGTGCACTCTATAAATGCGATGATTGGCCAAATCCGACGGGTGGTCCCGGTGACATTCGTGAAAAAGATGCTAACCCATCCTGTCTCTGGCATGACAGAGCCAGGTTCTATTCTCCAAACGAATACCTATTAAACTGTAGCGCCCGGAACCCCTAAAACTTAAATCCTATATCGATAACAAAGAAGTCCACCGCTGTGGAGTAACGGTTAGCATGTCTGACCGTGAAGCGAGCAGATCTGAGTTCAAGTCCTAGTTGGTACAAGTCACCTGGTTGAGGTTTTCCGGGGGTTTCCCTCAATCCATTAAGAGCAAATGATGTTAACTTTAGGCGCTGAACCCTGGACTCAGTTTGCTGGCGTTATCACCTTCATATCATTCAGAAGCTAGACAACCTTAGCAGTTCATAAAGCGTCGTAAAATAACCAATGAGAGAGATAACTGAGACCTTATGTACCCCGAAGGCTTCACCTCAACTTACAGATGTAGGTGAAATGAAAAGTAGAAAATGTTGTTTGGATGAAAGAGGGAAACTGAAGTAATCCTAGAAAACTGTCTGCAATTTTAGCTTTCTCCACCACAAATTCCATTACGATCAGACTGGGATCGAACCCTAACAGCCTGGAAGACTTGCTAGCGCTAAGCCGCAGATGCGGCTACTGACTGACTTATTTGAGATCTTAGGGTAAAAGGCGTTTCAGATTTCACCTTCTCTTTCTTCATCTACTTAGATCTCCCTGTCTCTCTTTGAATGGTATTACGTCATTTCATAGAAGAAGTACTGTAATTTTTAGTGTGTGTACTTGTTCTTCATCTTTTGGTAAAAATAAAAGGTTTGAGATTTTTGCGTTTCATGAAAATAAAATATTCTCTGATATTAAATGTTCCAGTGTATCATTGTTTGAGGCTTCTTCGCCACTACTGTGAGCTCTTAACTGTTTAGTGTCTCCGGGCAGATTGCTGATCTCACTTTCCGACTTTTTCTGTAGGTATGCACCCTTAGTGAAAATGTCCTAATTTTTAGTCGCTAGAAACTCGCCTCCATTCTTCTTCTGTTAGTGCTATTTCCGGACACCTACAACGAGAACGTGGAAGTAGGATTTGGTGACAGAGCAGCTAAGTTTTCATTTTCAGATAAATTAATAAACCGGAAAAGAAAAAAACAGGTCTCAATACCTGTATAAGAAGAAATTGTCTAGACAGTAGCCTACCTGATTAACTTATGTGTTTCATTTTGTGTAACATTTTCCGAATGACTAGTGATTCTGTATATGCTTACAGATTTTTAATAGACAAAGACTTCATTTATATGTTCTGCAAATGTTGCTTTGTTTGTCTGGAATTTATTGCAGTATACATGATTTCATTTACTTATAAAAATGAATGAGATCTTATTAATCAAAATTCTAAGTACTTCACTTTTCCACGTCATTATTCTTCAATTCATTACAATTCATGAATTTGAGTAGACGCTCAAAGTTACTACGATGTGCCCACGGATCTGATGACACATTATTGATCATCATGATTAGTATTAATGGCATTGGTTCAAATACCAAGGCACAAATCACAATAATAGATAATTAATTAATTATGGTCTTTAATATATATATATATATATATATATATATATATATATATAAATTTTTGCTTACAGGGACGGCAGGATTAGTATGGTTCGCTGTTTGGTCCAAAGTTGTGAAGAAAGCACCTGAAGATGACAAGAACATTTCTCCCCAGGAACTGAAATATATTCAGAACTCATTGTGTGACGTTTCACACAAGGTATGTTGCCTTTGAGAATAAAAATACGCTTTATTTCACAGTTATAATTAATCGGTACTTATTTTTATTATTAATTCCAAAACAAGGACAACCTCCCGTCAGCCCGGGTGACGATGAAGATCCAGAACGTAACATAAACAACATATCAACAATATAGCTATATAAAAAATGAAAAATTGAATATATTTACATGCCGTTAACACACAAAATTATATGAGGAATATAAAGTATATATATATACTTCGTTGTAGGGAAACATGGACAGCAGATGAGCAATAATTTCAGTATCGTTTGTTTTTGCTGCATATTGTATTATAAGAAGAAAATATAATATAATACTAGGCCTCTGCTGCCAAGAAACGAGCCGTATCGGAAGCAGGTCGCTGCTGTAGGTTTGTTGTCAACAGTTCATGGTTAAATTACAGACTTACCAACTTTAATGGATAATGCGTGAGTCACCCGAAATTAGCTCACGACTTCCGCTCTCCTCATTGACACGATAACTTTCGGATTCAATATTATGTTTACGTCCTATTGCTGTTTTTGTTGTTGTTGTTATTATTATTATTATTATTATTATTATTATTATTATCATTATTATTATTATTATTATTATTATTATTATTATTATTATTATTATTATTATTATTACTATTACAGAAAGCGCCAATAAAATATGAACGATTTAATTGTTAATATTGAGAAGCGATTAGTAATTTGTTCATGGTATCGTTGGAAAATACAGAGTAAGCTTGGGAGTTTGTATTAAAATGGTTTTAACAATTTTAAAACCATCTGTGAGCTGAAGAGAAACGTGGAGAACGTCATTAAGGCTATATCTGACGATATGTGCCAGAGAGTTGTTGACAGTACGTTTAAATCACTGTATTGTCATTCGCGGCGATCATTTTGAAAATGTTATTCATCATGCATGAATCTCCCAGATCCACATCCTGTCTTTAAATATGTGCAGTAATAAATATAATTGAAGCATATACAATTTGTTCAACGTTATTGATTATTATTAGAATGGTTCATATTTCATTGTCGCTCTCGGTATTATAAGAAGAAAAAGAATATTCCATACTTCATTTTTAAAATGCGAAAACGTAAGTGTTCAAGATTGAACAATCTGTTAAGTAAATATGGAAGCGATATTTGGAGTGTCCAAGCGGAGAATATGTATGTAATGTGGAATTACAATAAGTAGTATGTAATATATAGAACAGTAACAGTATAAAACATAACGAAAATATAAGAAGAGTTCACAATGTAATGCTGAAAGAAATTCAAAATCAGAATTTGTTGAGGATTCCATTCGAGAAACTCGATAACTCACAATTTAAAGGATTTTTCAAGAAATACGAGTAATACAAAACAGTGCATTCCAAGTGAGTCGACAATTCGTGAACGGTATTTATCTACCTGCTATGAAGATAAAATGGTCAATACTATAAAAAGTGTCAATGGTAATAAAATATAGATTTTCATTGACGAAACAACAGACGCTACAGGCAGACACGTCGCGAATGTGATTGTAGGTGTATTTTAGAGCAGTCATGTCAATGAGTACTCGCTGTAGGTATTTGCTCATTCTAGCCAGTCCTTGCTCACAGGTACAGTACACACGTCGCTTCCCCTCCCGCGGCAGTAAGAGTGGAAGTAAGGGTCTTGTATAGCAGGGGTGAGTAGTTACACATGTCTTTCAGTTTTCAAACCAGATGTCCCGCCGAACTTGCAATTAAAACTCATTCGTCTCGTGTGTGACAGAAAACTGGAACAACACAAGGAGAAGAGCATTGTTACCTTTCACCAACCACAATCGCTCTTGAGTCCCTCAGTTACGTCGCTTTGTTAGAGAGGTCATTTCAATATTTGGAAGCACATACACATGTGAACAGTTTTTTCCAGAATGAAAACTAAACAGACACCCTGTTCGATAGACAATCAACTCACGTTCATAATGAGACTTGCTAAAAGTGTTGTATGCCATCCTAGCATTATAAACATGTTGTTACTACATCCAATATCGTGCGTA
Organism: Periplaneta americana; assembly: GCF_040183065.1. NCBI lineage: Eukaryota > Metazoa > Arthropoda > Insecta > Blattodea > Blattidae > Periplaneta > Periplaneta americana. The sequence goes on along the minus strand of NC_091118.1, from coordinate 94,284,269 downwards.
ATCGGCTTAATATGAACGTGTGCCAATAATAGCAATGACGTATTCGCTATGACGTAATACCGGAACGCTTGATGCTCTGTACTCTAAATTGAATTTATTAGTCGTACCTATTCTGACATATAGGCTAGTATAACTGCTTCATTAGACACGTTGACATTTTTGGCTTTCCGCCAGACCACAAATTTGTTGTACTCTCTCTCATACAACTCCCTAGCAGGTACTAGCATAACTTCTGCCTCTTTCGCTGCGTTAATTATTTCTTCCGGAACGTCAGACATTTTTTTATTCTTTCTCTGTTCAATCCCACTGCCAGACGCAACTAATCAAAACGAACATATCAACACTTATGTCAGCTATGCATTCCGAATTATTTGATAATTTATTTCCTACAATTTATAATGCTAAGATGCCATAAAATGTTGTATCCAACTCGTGGATAATCTTATGACACTCGTGAAAATTGTTGCACTCACTATCTTTCGTGCGACAAACATTCATTCATGCCATAATCATCAAGATTATCCACTTGTTGCATAAATAACTATTATTATTATTATTATTATTATTATTATTATTATTATTATTATTATTATTATTATTATTATTATTATCTGGAAAGAAGGAAACAGGCAAAATTGAAATTCTTACAGGATCCAGTTGAGGCGAATAGAGATAATTATTTCAATAACAAACGGGAAGCAAGTCGTACGCTTAGGAATAAAAAGAGAGATTACTTCAAGGAAAAACTGAAGGAGATAGAAACAAATAGTAAAAATAAAAACATTAGAGATGTATATAAGGGCATAAAGGAATTCAAGAATGGATATCAGGCAAGGGTAAACGTGATCAAGGATGAGAATGGTGACTTGCTTGCTCATTCAATCCTGAACAGATGGAAAAACTATTTTGGACAACTACTAAATATACATAGGCCAAATAGAAATGATCGGAACGAAATTGAAATACAAACTGCTGAGCCATTTATACCGGAACCCACACTTTCTGAAGTCGAAATTGCGATAGAAAATCTGAAAAATTATAAGTCTCCAGGTATCGATCAAATTCCAGCAGAATTAATACAAGAGGGTGGAAGCGCATTATCTAACGAAATTTATAAACTTGTACTTGCTATTTGGGAAAAGGAAATTGTACCAGATCAATGGAAGGAGTCCATAATCATACCTATCTTTAAGAAGGGGGACAAGACTAACTGTAGTAACTTTCGAGGAATATCACTTATGTTGACGTCGTACAAAATTTTGTAAAATATTCTTTTGAGAAGGTTAACTCCATATGTAAATGAAATTATCGGGGATCATCAGTGTGGTTTTAGGCGTAATAGATCAACTATTGACCAGATATTTTGTATTCGACAGATAATGGAGAAAAAATGGGAGTATAAGGGTACAGTGCATCAGTTATTCATAGATTTCAAAAAGGCATATGACTCGGTTAAGAGAGAAGTTTTATGTGATATTCTTATTGAATTTGGTATTCCCAAGAAACTAGTTCGATTAATTAAAATGTGTCTCAGTGAAACGTACAGCAGAGTTCGTATAGGTCAGTTTCTGTCAGATGCGTTTCCAATTCACTGTGGGCTGAAGCAAAGAGATGCACTATCACCTTTACTTTTTAACTTTTCTCTAGAGTATGCCGTTAGGAAAGTCTAAGATAACAGAGAGGGTTTGGAATTGAACGGGTTACATCAGCTGCTTGTCTATGCGGATGACGTGAATATGTTAGGAGAAAATCCACAAACGATTAGGAAAAACACGGAAATTTTACTGGAAGCAAGTAAGGAGATAGGTTTGGAAGTAAATCCCGAAAAGACAAAGTATATGATTATGTCTCGTGACGAGAATATTGTACGAAGTGGAAATATAAAAATTGGAAATTTATCTTTTGAAGAGGTGGAGAAATTCGAATATCTGGGAGAAACAGTAACAAATATAAATGATACTCGGGAAGAAATTAAACACAGAATAAATATGGGAAATGCCTGTTATTATTCTGTTGAGAAACGTTTATCCTCCAGTCTCCTGCCAAAAGTCTGAAAGTTAGAATTTATAAAACAGTTATATTATGGTTGTTCTTTATGGCTGTGAAACTTGGACTCTCACTTTGAGAGAGGAACACAGGTTAAGGGTGTTTGAGAATAAGTTGCTTGGGAAAATATTTGGGGCTAAGAGGGATGAAGTTACAGGAGAATGGAGAAAGTTACACAACACAGAACTGCACGCATTGTATTCTTCACCTGACATAATCAGGAACATTAAATCCAGACGTTTGAGATGGGCAGGGCATTTAGCACGTATGGGCGAACCCAGAAATGCATATAGAGTGTTAGTTGGGAGGCCGGAGGGAAAAAGATCTTTAGGGAGGCCGAGACGTAGATGGGAAGATAATATTAAAATGGATTTGAGGGAGGTGAGATATGATGATAGAGACTGGATTAATCTTGCTCAGGATAAGGACCAATGGCGGGCTTATGTGAGGGCGGCAATGAACCTACGGGTTCCTTAAAATCCAGTAAGTAAGTAAGTATTATTATTATTATTATTATTATTATTATTATTATTATTATTATCATCATCATCATCATCATCTAAGCCGCGCATATTGACGTGTAGCCGTTTGCGCCTCTGTCTACTTTTAAAATCTAACAATTACAACATTGTTGCAAACAAACAGCATCCTGCTGAAGCAACATCAACTTCAACGCCCTTAATTAAATTTATAGCTAAAAGCCACAATTTATAGCGGGAAACCAAGTAAGGTCAAAAATAGCATTATCTAGTGCACTCCTAAGTTATTTTTGTTTAATTTGTGTTCTAAATAAATTGGGTGTTTCAAGTAATAGTAGTTCATAATAATTAACGTTTTAATCTAAAATCAGTTGTGTAATGACTATAGAAAGGTCAGTTTGTATTATCATCAATTTTATTATGGCTTTCCATTGTTCATGATTTACTTCTGTAGGCCCAACTATTGCCAAACATTAACTTCAGGACTAGCCATTTCAGTTCATATGAGACATGATGATTTTCACGTCCCCATATGATTGCATTATGGGTATTCACTCGCCCACTGACATGGAAGGTGCTTCATCAGAAATACCCATCTATTCAAGAAGCATTTTGTTCATTCGGTCGTTGTTGAGTAACTTCTTTTGCTTCTTATGCGGTAACAATGATACAAAACTCCCGTGCTTCATTATCACATTGAAACTGAAATGAATTCTGCATCACCCCCATTACAAATTTTATAGTCATTTTATTTTATGTCTTCCCAAACGGTTCAGACTATATTATAATGCAGAACGATTTCTCTATAATTTTTAAAATGTTTTTCTCTCATCTTATAGTTGGACTAACATAACCTTTCTTATCAGGACGTGGTGCATCCTTGGAACAAGTTCTTGACGTCGCTGCCTGTGTGGGCAATAATAATGGCACATTTCACTGAAAACTGGGGAATCTACACTCTTATAACGCAATTGCCAACATTCATGGAAGGTTTGTATTAAAATAACTCCAATAAATTTGCTCAATTATTTTCCATGTATGTATTTAATATAAATCTATCTACCTACCTTTGTGAACAGGAAATGTTTTGACTATTTTTTGCACACTATCAATACGACGAAGTAATGATACTATTTGTTTTATTGAGAGTATAATATATTAACTAATTGGATGATAGCATGGCATTTTATTCTGCAGATACTCTGAAATTTGAGCTCGAGAAGTCTGGCTTCATGTCTGCGTTGCCGTATTTAGTCATGGCCATTGTTCTTCAGTTTGCTGGACATCTCGCAGATTGGTTGCGTTCAAGCGGCATATGTACCACTACACAGGTATTTCCCAACTTTATTCAATATTTAGCACAATAAAACTACATCATTCTATCTGTTTTTGAAGGAAGACATACATGAGTTTCCTGCTAATATATTCTATAATAACACAGATTTGCTATGTTTTGGCGCTTTACTTGACGAAGGGTATTTTTGAATGACTCAGAAAAAAATAAAATGCGTTTTCGTCAAACTCTCAGAGTTTTTATGCAATTCCTTAAGTTCACTATATTTAAATGTCGCGCGAATCTTATGCTGCAATCGATATAATCTACCACAAGTGATTGAACACGATCGACTGTGCAACAATCGATACTTCTCGAGTTATCTAGAAGTACACAGAAGTATTACAATCACATGAGAATAATTTTGAAGTGAAGTTTAGGCCTATATATGTAAACTTTATCAGGTTATTTCAAATCGAGGACACGCTTCCGTACAGGGGCAGCGCCAAATTGGGATTATGGTACTTTGCACTGATTTAATAGTTACTTAATATTGATAAGCGTATTTTTTTACGAGGATCAAGTGCTTTCGACACGGTATATTATAATATTGAACGTAGTTATGTTATGGTACAGAGAGGTTACGAGACGGTTGTAACGGGACGCCATTTTCGTGTTGCGAATATAATTTAGCTATAAGATTATTTTTTATCTTAGTGAGTGATATTACTTTACGTACCTTTTAAGCTTTTGTTGTTTTATTGACGGCTTGTGTAATGACGTTGGTTCTTGTTGTATGTTCTTTACGTAGAGCTGTATACACGGATTGACTGTTATCTGGAATGGTGTAGTTGTGTAGAAATAAAGTAGTTGTGTGCGGAGAAAGGGGAAAAAGGATGGAAAAATGAGAGTGTAGAAGAGTGTGCGAGGGAGGTAGAGGGAGTGGAAAGAGACGATATGAGATAAATTATACTTTTTTTTTGTTTCTGCCTTGAGCGTTTTTTGAGGTGTTGTGATGGTATATTTTTTTTCTCGGAAATGATGCGTTTCTCTTCAAAATCGTTCAGGATATTTCATTGCTATATTATGTAGTTTCTTTCTTCTTTTTTGGCGCCATTTTGGCGCTGCCCCTGTACGGAAACGCGCCCCAAATCGATCTAATGATGGCGACTTCATCACGAAGATCATGTGCAAGTGACTCTAACATGTTTTTTTACATTTGCGGATCTCTTACTCTCAAAAGCCAGTGAGAGAACATAACCTTATTTGTCAAAAAAAGAAAAAACCCTACCTATATTATTTTGGCATAAAGTTAGGAGATCAAGACGAAATTATTCGTGCCATAAACTGTGTCATACATAAGTCATGCAAGCAAGTGTTGGGCACCCACCAATTAAAGAACCTTCAGATAAAACTTGTATCATACATAAAATACAACTGATCCAAATTGTGAGAAACTATGGTACGTACACAATGGAGATATCCTCGTCTATCTCCGAGGAATTGGATATCATCTCAAAACTGGAGCTACACCCCGAGATGTCAAACCCACAGAAGAGCAATAGTTAAATTTAGACAAATAATATTACAATAGAGATAAAATAATACGTAACATATTCGAGTCTTGTCAAATTTCATTCCTAATCATAAAATTGTTGACGTTAGGAAAATATTATTGTAATATTAATTTTCAGTCCTAAAGCTTTTAATAATATCGCAGAACATTTGAACATGTTTGTTTCCTTGGACATTGTATCAATGACATTCTGTCACATGAACGTTTTATCGTATGGCATTTATTTCTTATGACATTTCATTCTATGGGCATTTTGTCCCTATGGAAGTTTTGACAATATATGGTCATTTAGCCTTACGGACAATATACGGTGAAACGATAAGCGAAAAATGTGAATATACTCACAATTTGATCACTGTTTGTACATTATGGAAGACAAGCTGATTATGATGGTTACATTTACTCCAACAGGTGAGGAAACTGTTCAACTGCGGTGCGTTCATCAGCCAGACTGTGTTTATGCTGCTAGCTGCGTTCCTGCTCACTCCGGTGGGCTCTATAACCTGTCTCACCATCGCCGTGGGTCTTGGGGGCTTTGCATGGTCTGGATTTAGGTGAGAGAATATTTGTTTTGTTATTATTTATGTTCATAGATGAAACGACTTTAGAATACCACGTAAGTACTTAATGCCGTTATTGCATTATTGAATTATTTATTTTTGGTGCAAGAAGCATCTTTTATTATGTATTATTTAGCCTTGTGCCATCAATAAAAAACATACCTATGTTTTTAAATTATTTTAAGTGACACAGTCTTTGTATGTACCAAAGTATTTACGCTCTATTCTAAAGAATAGCACATTGATTATGTGTTAATAACGTGTTCAAAACCCGTGCGTTCGCTTCATTTCTAATGTTCGATACTATGTTCATATCTCACCTTCTTTCGAGAATTTATCATGGCTTAGGTTACATGAGAGGAGAAATCTGCACTCGCTTTCTCTCTTATATCGAATTATGCACACTTCATCTCCCTCATTTATTCGCCCGTTTTCATACTCTCTCTCGCTATCATAATATTAATACTCGATCACAACGTGATAACTAGACATCGGATTTTTAGGCACTAAAAATTGCAGTTTTAGGCGCCTAAAATAAGCTCGAAATTTGTAAAATTAGGCTCTATTTTAATGAAAATAGGCATTTTAGGCACATCAAGGTATCATACTTATTTCTTTCACTGAAATTTTTAGTTATACACTAAAATACGCACAAAAAAGTATGTTTAAACATTAAAAAAGAATACCATATTATATTTATAAACAGAGCTGCACAAATTTAATATATTGAAACTAATGAAATAATGATTATTGGTATCAAGATTACTCATTTTAAGTTATTGAAATTCAGTTCCATGCTCAGACTTTATTATAATTATCTGCACAGTACACTACTAGAATTTTTTCTAAATTCTCCACAGTTAACCTTTGCCTTTTGTCACCGAGAATCATTTTGAAAGCAGAAAAACTTCTTTCAACCGAAACTGATGTGAGAGGCGCAAATTTTTAATTAGGTACAATAGAAACATCAATACTTACTGGAACATTTACACTTTCCCCCGATATCACTCTTGATACTTTTTCCAACAATGAAAATCCTACATTCTTATTTAATACGTCGTCCCACTTATTTTTAACTTTTTTCCCAGTTTCGCCCAAAGCAGAATGTATGTTCACTTGAGCTTCCTTTACTATTGCTATTTGGCTACAAAGAGATTGTTTTTTACGTTCTAATTGTTCAATGCTTGCAGGTATGAAAGAAAAGTTTGATGTTATGTAGGCAATATCGTTTTTCACTCGTGAGTCATTCAGACAATCTTTCACTGCTTTCACACTATCAGTTTCAGGTAATTTATCAATAACTGTGACCACTTCTTTAAAATACTTAGAATAATACACCACTGACTGAATCCAGGTTCCCCATCGTGTAACAACCGGCTGAGGTGGGAGTGGGATATCTGGAAAGTTCTCTCTGAATATTGAAATCCTGGATGGGGCTTTACAAAAACATTTTTTTGTGTTAGAAATAAACGAATTGACAAGAGGAAATTCATTCCGGATTGTTTCAGAAACCCTGTGAAGGCCATGTGCTAGACAGGTTACATGCGTGAGGTTAGGATAAAATGTTTTAAGAAGTGGAGCTGCAGCAACCATGTATGAGGCAGCATCAGTACAAAACAACAGAACTTTAGAATCGCCTATATTACCTGAGTATAAAGACTGTAGGCCTTTATTTACAAAATAAGCAATGGCTTGGCTATTCACTTTCGAAAGTTCCTTAACACACACGAGGTGTGGAATCGAAGGTCCATCAGGACTAAGTTTTCCTACTACCATATTTGCTATATACCTATTCATAGGATCTGAGGTTTCATCCACAGAGACCCATATGTAAGAATCACCTATATCCTCGCGAATGGAAGCTAAAGTTTCATTGTATATTCTGTCTAAGTAATTTTTTCTTAGGGTCGACTCAGATGGGATATTTTGTTTGCAGTATTTTTGTAAAAACTGTCTTAAAACCGGATTTTCAATTGCATTCCAGGGAATGTTGGCAGCAACAAACGCTCTGGTTAAATCAGCATAGAAATTGCTGCTGAGATTGGATGAAGTAGGCTGTGTTAGTAAAGTTTGTTGCAGTTGATTTTTCTGCTGAGCTTTAGCCTTATGAGCCGCTCCTTGCACATGCTGCTTTAGGTGGCACTTCTTTTCTTGCGAAATCTAAAAATGTAAAGTAAACTGAATTAAAATAAAATCCTAATTGTTGTATTGCCGTATTTCTATCACAAAGTTAGTGGGTTCGAACAATCAAAATTTTAATGATCTGCAAATACTTTAACTATCGGAATTTAAAAGGTTAAAGTGTAGTGGTCTTAAAAAGAATTATACCTCAGGATAGCTCAGTCAATGTATAAATATTATAGGCCTACTCATTAAAATTAATAGAATTTATATATTTCAACTATTGTTACATACCTGTTTGCTACAAATCTTGCAGAATATTATTTTTCCATCATAAGTCAATTCTGAATATTCTGTTAGCCATTGCCGGATCAATGTAGATTTTGCACTTATATTTTTCGGCATTATCGCGTTAAACTTCACAGGAAAACGTCCTACCGCTCAAAACTTCTCAACACAAATAAGGTGAGGGAAAGAGCAACTGTTAACGAGCATTCAAATGAACCGTTGTTATTGAGATTTAATTGGACAAAAATACAAAGTTCCACTTATTGTTGCATTTCCTGGTAGTGTTAACACTAGGAGGGCCATTCTTTTAAATATTTTGTAACGGTTTACCCTACTAATTCGCAGTTTTACGACTTTTCATAAATATTTCAAAAACACTCTTTCTCCAAAAATTGTGATTTTATGACACTCTGAAGGGCAGTACAGCTAATCGGTTTCAGACCGAAAACAGTCATTTTTATAGTATAGTATATCTCTGAATCGGTAGCAGCACATGTTGTGATTGTTGCCTGCTTCAAAACTAAGGTTGGTTCTTTGTCGGCATTTGTGCCTCCAAACATGTTAAATCCGGTGAAATCTATTGCGAGTGTCGTGAGATTCAAAACATTTTGTTTCCTTTATCAATGGTTTCATGGCCGGTGTGAAGCAAACTTTCCACTTTTTAAATGCCTTAAATTTCGCAGTGAATGCATGTATAAATTATAAAAAGTAAGAGTAAAATGCGAAACTTTACAGTGAGTTAGGCATTTTTAGGCGAATATTAACAAATTAGGCTCTAATAACCGTTTTAGGGCATTTTAGGGCACTATAAAACTCTTTGAATACCTTTCAATTTCCATGAAACACAAATATTAATAATTATTTTTACTTTTCTCCTAAAGAAACAAAATAGGCATTTGCCCTAGAATCCGATGTCTGGTGATAACACACTAGAAATTCCACTTCACACATCATCTCTGTATTCCCAATCTTTCACTGTTGCTAACTCTCGTCACTGGAACTCTCTGCCGCCAGAAGTCAAGGGCTGCCGAATTTTCAAATCTTTGAAATCTTATGACGAATTGCCAAACAAACTTACTGTTATGACAAGTGTTGTACTGCATGTTTCCACGTACAGTATTCGTATTTTTTATATTCTAGCGATATTTAACTCATTTTATGTTTTTGTTTTCATATTTCCCGATAATTGTATATCTATAATGTGATAAGTTGAGCTATATATAATCATAATTTTCCTTACTGTGTGTACCTAAAAATATTGTGTTCTTTGTATGCTTTGTATTTCACTGTATATTATTATTATTATTATTATTATTATTATTATTATCATTATCATTATCATCATCATCATCATCATCATCATCATCATCATCATCATCATTGTCTTATAGTTTTATACTTCGTATGTCTAATTTATTTTGACCTACTGTTCACATTTTATTACGCATTTTCCTTTCATTCTAAATGTTATATATTATGTCTGATTTCTACTGACTTGTTAACATTATACATATTATGATTATCTTCTTCAGTTTTGTGTCTAAAATTATAGTGTATCGATTATTTACTTTGTAAATTTGTAGTGTTTTTTCTACCACAGTTTTACTTCTGGTTGTGTGTTAGAGAAGGCCGTATGGCCTTAACTCTGGCAGGTTAAATAAACCATTATTATTATTATTATTATTATTATTATTATTATTATTATTATTATTATTATTAAATACGAACCAAAATTCAGTCACATATTTAGGTATCGGTATATCCGTCTAATAACATCTCTGATCAAGACGAATATATATCTGTTGTGATAGATGGACACACGTAGTTATATTAACCTACTCCTGTCATAATCCGTAATGTTCTGTTAAATTTGGATTCTTCCTTTTAATCTTCGCCTTACAGTATTCAGACAGATACCCATTCTTGTTGTTTATAATGGACTATCGGCTTAGAATTTCTATCTTTATTCATTCTTATTACATAATTTAATATGTTATCATAATTATATTTTCTTGCTTTGACACTAGTTTCATTCTTACAATTATTTCAATTACACTTGTAATAAAATGAATTTCTTTATGAATTTTTATTTTGAAGATGCGTTTTCTTTTACAAGCTTTAAAACTTCTAATAAATTTACTTCATTTTAAATCAATAATTATATTATTTTATATTCTTTCCTTATTGCACATAAGCTTAAGGCTGGTTCACAATAAACCCGGAACGGAAACGACAACGAGATCGAGAACGTAATAATTTTTAAAATGAATGAATTTAAATGTGAACATTAACAATTAATGAGAAGCTTGCCGGAGCCCGGGAACGGGAACTGAGAGTTTGCAAAGTTTTAACTTCACCATTCTCGTTCCCAATCACAGTCTACTAGATTGATTCTGTTGCCATCAAAATCAAAAAGCTATTTGGTCGTCGTATATTTTGTAGTAAGGAGACCATGACATAATATCTTGCACATTCATTGCAGAAATTCAGCAGAATTACTCTCCATATTTGCTACATGTATATGTGACCAGTCTATCACGTGAATTTAATTTTTAAATATTTTGTGTCTTAAATTTCGAAGTTAGTTAACCTGTGTTTGTGTTGGCTGGCTTGTACTCATGAGAGAAGGTTATTGGTCAAGTATACACAAATAACATCAGACTGCGTAATATCGACTTTAAGCTTACATGTCGTTATTGACATACATATCGATATGCATAGCCGTTTTCGTTATCGCTTTATTGTGAATAAAGAATCTTCTCCTTCACGTTCTTCACTTCTCGTTCTCATTCTGGTTCTCATTCCCAGTTTATTGTGGACCAGCCTTCAATCTTTATAATAAAACAGAGCATCATATTAAGTTTAATATTTTGCCCAGTATTTGTACTACCTTTATTATATTAAATGTATTGTATCATGTATACATTTATTGATAAACTAGCCATACTCCTGCGCTTCGTTGCACTTGTTAGAAATAAATATTATTGACTTAAATCTAAATACAGTTTTGTAGTTAATTGGTGAATAATAGCTTTCTATATGTTGTAAGACGTTTTCTCCTGAATCATTTTCAAAGTTGTATTTAAAATTATAAATTTAACTGTTATTATCATGCAATACTTTCTGGAGTTGTTCAGTCTACTTTTAAGATTGATACTACAATAGAGCATCGATTATGCGAAATAATTGGCGTCGGGGGGGGGGGGGTGTTCGGATAAGTGATTCGGATAACCGATCATTTACGAAAACAAATTGTATCGGTGTCAGAGGGGCAGTATGCTTGCATATTACACTGATATTAAACACAAAACTGTACATACAGTATATATTTTGTATCACAGGTCTTACTAATAACACAGAGAACTGACTAGTCTAGTTTGACAAGTTCAAAATGGCCATTAAAGTAGCCATACAGTTTAGGAAAAGAAGCCCTTTTTTTTGGCTTCAGAGCTGAGACTGTTTTTTTTTTGCAGCTAAATCTCTCAAACAGCGCTAGCGAAACTTCTACATGGCGCTCACGCAAATTTGAATTTGCCGAGTGAAACTCTTTCGGTTAACCGATGTTTCGGTTGATCGATATTCAGCTAATCGATGCTCTACTGTATATTCGACCTAATAGACAATTGGTCAGCGTCTGAACTAAAATATACTTGTAAGAACTGAGGGTTCTTACTCTCAGCTGGAAGAAGATTTCCAATTAAATTATAAGCCTACACTACAGATAAGGTGCAACTTCGATATCCTCCCATACCACACACGGGAGAAAAACGTAATTAAACAGTTGAAAATAACCACATAATTACAACACATCACTCTAGAGACACGCTGTAATCACTGATAAATTTATATAATTAATGGGTAACAGTATATACAGTTATGTGGACTAAATAAAGTTTAAATAATCAAGTAATAGACTACAATATTGCAACAGAATATAAAGTTAGCTGTACGTAAGAATCTATTTAATCCTATCTCAATTCTCGATTCACTCAGGAGTTACCGTAATGGCATATAGCATTACGTCCATCTAGAGAAACTACACTTTCGAATGGTGAGAGAATTATCTAAATCATTTAAGTAGCTTCTGAGATTACTTCATACAAACACAAAAACTTCTCTGTGTATTATTACTGATAAACATTTATATGAGGGATAGTCAAATGAAAACCGGTCAGATGCCAAAAAATATAATAGAACATTTATTACCTCAAAAGTAATCTCCAAAACTGTTTATACATTTATCCCACTGCGAGACAAGACGATCAGTTCCATTCTTGAAAAATCTTGTGGGCTGTCTACCGAACCAGTTCTTTACGTCTTCGTCCGATGCAAAACGAAGTCCACGAATGTCTTTCTACAACTCTCCAAAAATGTGAAAATCGCATGGGGAGTGATCTGTGCTGTAGGAGGAGTGTTGAAACGTTTCCCAACCAAGTCTTTGAATCGTATTCCTCGCGGAGTTGGCAGTATATGGGCAGGCATTATCATGAAGATAGCATTCCAGGGCGTTTTGACTTAATGGCACGTCTCAGTTTCTGTAAAGTTGCTTCATAGCGCTGTGCATTGATTGTGGCCCCATACTCAAGAAATTCAACAAGCAGAGGACCCCTAGAATCGAAGAAGAATGTCAACATGATTTTACCCGAACTTGTGTGTATTGCTTTGGACTTTTTCGCTATGGGAAAATCCATGTGTTTTAATTGTTGGTTCTGCTGTTTGCTCTCCGGTCAAAATGGTGACACCACGATTCGTCCCCAGTGACAATAGGGATAGAAATGCATACTCTTCCTCGTGGTGTCGAACCAAGTGACCCAGTAAAGCAGCCATTCTGTTTGTTTTTGTTCCTCCTTCAACTGATGTGGAACTCCTTGCGCGCAGAGTTTTCGGTAATGCAGGTGCTTCGTCGCAATGACGTGTACGGAATAGTGACTTATTCCCACCAAACGACGAAGTTCTTCCACAGTGATCCGTGAATTTCCCCGTATCAGATCATCAACCTCAGCAATAACAGCAGGAGTGATGGCACGATGAGCCTGTCCTGGGCGAGCATCGTCTTGCAGTGACACGCGTCCCTCTCGGAATCTCTTGTGCCATTCCAATACAGGCGAACATGACATACTATGTTCACCGCAAACAGCAGATTTGCGACAATGGATTTCTCATCTTCCTACTCCTTCCGCAGTCAAAAATCACAATAAACCTCGCTGTTTTTCTTTACCTGCCTTCATTAGTGATGTTGGACGAACACACGTATCTCTAACCTCAATTCCAGCACAATAAATGAAGGACTAAAATTCGACATTTCATACAAGTTGAGAGGATGCGAAGGCATTTCTTTCCCCTTCTACTTGCCCAGAGTCCGTCAGTAACAGAGCGGTAGCTATTACCTCTTATACCTGCACCTCCCAAGTTGTACACACAAGAAAAAAAATATTAAGTAAAGTACATAAGTGAATATAAAATACAGTGACAAAAGTTTGACAATTACATGTTTGTGTATATTTTAGTGTCGTTCTTACAATATTTCCAACTAATAATTAATTAAATTAAGGAATGTTAGTTTGTATTATGAAGCCAGGGGGAGTGACACAGTGCAGATTGTCCCGTTGTGTATGCTTACAGTAGCAACTAGCGGTGAAGAAAACATATATCTTCCGCTCTCATTAGCTTTTTAATGTGCCAGTTGATATAAATAGCAATAAAATGAAATATTAACGCTTAGTATAGGCTTTCAAAATATAGATTACCGGTAAACATTTTCAATAATAAAATTTTGTCACTGTGTTGAAAGTCAATTAGTCGAACGTTAGTAAGATGGACAGTAGCAGCTTCCCCTTCACTGATGGTAGAGAGTGTGAGCAGAGGGAAAAGCCTATCAACCAAATTGAAATGTGGTTAAGTGTGTAAGCAGAGGTTGTAACTGTGCCAGTTGCCATCAGATGTCAGTTCAGCAATCAAATTCCAGTGGTACCAACTTGTCCGACGTGAGATATACCCTAGATCATAGGGATATACGCATGGTGACTCGTTTTCATTTGACTGCCTCTTATAACATATTCCCATCATATAACAGAATTATATCCGTATAAAATAGTGTTAAATGAATATATTCCGTTTGTTATGCAAGGCCGCCTTAAATATACGCAGTCATGTGTTTTCATTTCATTAAGCCTATTAGTCTGAGGCGGCACTGATAAAACTCATTGGTAATTTAAAACTCGTATATCTCGTTAAATATCAGTCCTCTCAAAATTGTGCATAGAATAAAGAGTGTCGGAAACTGGTTTTAAAGAAACTTTTATTATTTAACATGTTTCATAAAGTCAATTATGAGCGAGATATTTCGATGTATTTAATTCAGTATCCCTTACAGTACAATTGCCTTTTAAAAAAGTGTTTTGAATGCCATATAGCCTGAAATCTAAGTTAGATTTAACTTAATTTATATTCCTATTTTCATTGAAATCGGTTCACCCATTATCGCGTGGAAAGGTAACAAACATCCAGACAGACAGACAGACATACATACAAACAAAAATATAAAAGAATGCGATTTTTGGTCTCAGGATGGTTAATTATACATGTTAACACCAATTTTTTGGAAGAACGAAAATTACCAGAAAAAGTTTGGTTACAGATCTGTTATTAGTATAGATTGACAATTCATTGTTGACGTCATCACAATAATTTCAAAGGATTTCAACTATTGCTAAGCAACGATATAATTTTTCTGAAGTTTAAATAAAGTTGCCATTTACGTAGATATTTCTTATTTTTAATCTCGCCTATGTTTGCTTTCAAAATATAGTTAATTCAGTGAAAGTATAAATAGAAAAGAAAACTGTTTATTAACTTCGATATTGTAAAAACATACGCCCAATGTCTGGAAACTAGTCAATATGCCATTAAAGAAAAAAAAGCTGTGAATCATTTTCTCATTGCCAATGACAATTCTATGACAATTCTGATTTGCATATTTTAGCGTGAATCACCTGGACATAGCACCGCAGCATGCCAGCGTTCTCATGGGACTTTCAAACACTGTTGCCACCTTGCCAGGAGTAATCAGTCCAGCGATCACTGGCTACATTGTACAGAATAAGGTAAAATGTTACAGTGATAGAAATTATTATCTTCTTCTTCTCTGTCTCTCTCTCTTTTTCATAATTTTCTTTCAACTTAAATAGCCTATCAGAAGACTTGGTCCTTCTGCAAAGATGGTCACTCTTTAACATAAACTGCCGCAGCTTCCTTTTAAACTATATTTTATTAATGAATTCAGATGGTGTGAAGGATATTTCGTCCTCTCCGAGCTACGAATTCACAGCTCCGGGGATTTCAAATGGATCTAAACTACATTACAATATTTTAATTAGTTTATTTTGCTACTTATGTCAGCTATAACTTGGTTAAGAAATTGATAATCCGTTTTTACTGTTGTATTCCGTGTTGTCAATTTCTTAACCAAGTTATATCTGACATACGTAGTTTAATAAACTAATTAAAATATTGTAATGTAGTTTAGATCCATTTAAAATCTCCGGGGCTGTGAATTCTTAGCTTGTCTTAACTACTAATGGCCATTTTTTACAGATAAGCATCTCTAGTTAATATATATATATATATAAACATTCTACATGCTAACTGGTATTTTAGTAGTTTTCTAACAATGAAATAGTTTAGTTTTGGTGTATGGGAAATGTGGTATACATATACAATAATAATAATAATAATAATAATAATAATAATAATAATAATAATAATAATAATAATAATAATAATAGTAATAATAATAATAGTAATAATAATAGTAATAATAATAATAATAATAATAATAATAATCTTTCATCCACTCCAATATACTCGTATTTATTTATTATAAACAATACAAATACAAAAACCAATCAAACAAACAAATGCAGAATGCAAAAGTAAATAAGAAAAATAAATAAAGGTACAAATACTAATACAAACAGAAAGAGGAAGAAAGAAAAAAATACAAGTACAAATATAAAATCACAATAGGTACAAAAAGTACAAATCGCACCCTCAAAATAAAACTGTCCTTACTACCAAAAGTTAGTTTTGAGTAAATGCAAGATAAACATTTCAAAGTCGTATGAAAACTCAGGATTACCAAGTATCAGTGTGAGCCCTGCCGACTTTGCACCTGAACTTAGATATACTAAAAGGCTCTACTGTTTGTAACTCAAAATTCAATTTTTAGGAGTTACGTCAGTATTATTTTAGAGGCATGAAAAATAATATATGCTTCTTAATATATTTAGTGATTAAAGGAAGTAACTAAAGTAAGTAACTACAATTTCAAGAGGAACAAAACTGTAAGAATTTCTAAATATTTACAGTCAAGTTAAAATATTAGTTTACTGCATAGTACTCTTCTCAGTAAGAACGTGCTTACTAAGTTTGTTCTTGAGTACTGATAGATTCCGACTGTCTCTCATATCACTCGGTAAGTATTCTACAAGCGCCACAGCGAGATAAAAAATGATGATGACTACGTTATTATAGGCTACTTCATTGGTCTCTTACGGTCTCAACCACTGTGAAGTAACGTTTAGCATGCACGAGTTGGAATCCAAGTCGGGATAAGTTACCTTATTGAGGTATTTTCCGAGGTTTTCCTTCAATACATTATAAGAGTAAATGCTGAGTAACTTTCGGCGTTGGATTCATGTCTCCGTTATTATCACCTTCATCTCACTAAGACGTGTAGTATTGTAAATCCGTGAAATCCGCGCCATATGGCAGCTCTAGTTACAACTCAAATTCCAATTAAATTTAATACATTTCTCAATCGTATCCATTAGATAGATCAGATCATTATGAAGGATATGTGTTTATATTCACAAAAATATAGGTTACAAGTAAGCTCTTGAAAGATATTTAATTTACATTCAAACAATATAATTATAAGGAATAACAATTAATGCATCCCTTATTTCATTAGCAGCTAATAGTATATACTGTACAGAGTGTTTCCGAGGTGGTATTACAAACTTTCAGGGATGATGGTGAAGGGCACATGTATCAATTTGAGATACGGAACCATGGTCCGGAATTGACTGAGTCGAAAGTTATAAGCAAAAATAGTTGTGTGGAAATGGAATTGTAATTTGGCACCACGTACCCTCCCTCCCTTAACTTTTGGAACAGTCGTGGAAAAATGATATGGGCCGGATGTCTCCTATGTGGGTACTTCGCCCGATACAATTTATGAGCTTGTCTACTGTTCCCATTGGCTCATCCGTATTATAAAATCAGATCTGCTAATTCCGCTCTCGTGTACTCCTCCATTTCACTAGGACTGATCGACTGGACACTGCAACTTGTACACATACACTGCTGTCTACAGACGTGCATATCAGGACCGACCATGTCTGTTACATATTACACTGTCTGCATTGTTTTAGTGTAGTTTCCTGTTCCCATCCCTCAGACAGCACATTGAATGGAATACTGTAAGTAGACAAAGTAAACAACGTCAGATGAATACAGTATGTGTAAGATGTACAGATAAATACACATAAATAAGGTGTACAGAGGAATAAAATTATTTCATTTCCATAGAACTATTTTCGCTTGTAACTTTCGACTCGGTTATTTCCGGACCAGGGTTCCTTATCTCAAATTAATACATGTGCCCTTCGCCATCATCCCTGAAAGTTTGTAACACTACCTCGGAAACACCCTATATACACCTGATGATTATAACTAGAGCTCGGATAAATATGTAAATAAACATTTTTAGTTTACTGATGTAACGTACACCCATTTAAAATTAATTTGTCATTTTGAGTACCTGGTAGATTTTTGACACACGTATCTTTACATATTTTGACACTGAGAATTTTAAATACAAATTTTAGTAATATGTTTACTTGTTAATACATATTTTCTTTATCTTTTTTAAGAGACCGTCGGTATTCATGAATTCACACATATTTATTGTTATGTGGTTGTCATAGATTTTGTATTACTTTTTGGAACTTATTTAAGTCATATTTGTAATGAATGTATTGAAAGGGTTCCAGATTATACAGTGACACTGTTTTGTTTAGCCGCGCGGTTTTCATTTTCCCGTCGCCCGCCGCTAGGAGCTTATCTGCGGTCAAGCGGCCACCCGGTCTGCCGGCACTGAAACATTTAGTATAGGAATTTGTACTCAGCTAGCCAGCTCAAAGTAGGTGTTGAAAATGACCCCCACCAACTGTTACACACTGTTACACACTGTTGGAATTGTTAATTACTTTATTCTTGAAGTAAAGTTCTGCTTCACTGATTGACTCGATTTCAGCTCTTATGTAGTCTTTCTTCTTCTTCTTCTTCTTCTTCTTCTTCTTCTTCTTCTTCTTCTTCTTCTTCTTCGGTTTTACAGCCGGGTTCCAGCCTTGACCATCCCAACGATGCTTCTCCATTATCCTTCGATCTAACACCTTTGTTTTCCATCCTCTAACACCTGCTGCTATTACATACTTCTGAACTAAACCCAGTCATCTTAGCTGAGGTCTCCCTACTTTTCTGATGCCAAAAGGTATAGTGAGAGTCAAATTCTTGCAAGGATCATTTTCATCCTTCCTACAAATATGGCCCAGCCACCTGACTCTCCTAGCTTTAATTTCTCTGGTTCTTTAAAAAGTTGGTATAATTCATAGTTATACCTTTTCCTCCAACTGCCTTCATCATTTACTGGTCCGTATATCGTCCTCAGAACCTTTCTCTCAAATATACTCAGCCTACAATTGTCGGCACTGCCAACTGCCCAGGTTGCAGATCTATAAAGCAAGACTGGTCTTATTAATGTTTCATATAATTTGCTTTTAGTGGTGAGGCTGATATCATGTGATCTTAACTGTTTTTGGTATACAGTCTTTAAGCTCATTTATTGTTGCGGGTTTTTCGCATAAAACTTATTTTTAAGTGCCTCCCATAGATAGAAATCGCATGATATTAAATCTGGAATTCGTGGGGCCCACAAATTTTTACTGACAATTCTCCTTTAAAAAATTCGACGCAATTCTCTCACGGAGTCTTCGGCAGTACCTATGAGCAGTGGCGGAGTCTTGTTGAAAATACACTGAGGAGCATTCTCAATAAGTCAGTCCATCTAAAATGGGTCAAGGATCTCATTCACATAACGCTCGCTGGTAATTGTGTCCTGAGTGAAAATAGGCCTAATAATAACTATGTCTGTTCACTGCACACCACACGCCTATTTTTTCACCGTACGAAAGTGTTTCGAGTATAAGATTGGGTTTCTCCTGACTGTAATACTGTTGATTTTGTGAGGATACATGTCCATTTAAATGAAAATAGGCCTCATCAGAAAAATAAATTAATATCGGATCAATTTCCTCAGAAATTATTTTCTCTAAAATCCAACTACAAAAATGCAACCTCTTATTTGTATCTTGTTCATTTAATTTTTGAAATACCGGAATTCTGTAGGTCTCTGTCTTTAACATAAGTAATTTTGTTGCTTGACGAGCGGACTCGTAACTTACTTCTGTTTTACAATAAATGAGTTTAAAGACTATATAAAAGCTGAAATCGAGTCAATCAGTGAAGCAGAACTTCTTAAAGTAATTAACAATTTCATGCAGTTGGGGGGGGTAATTTTCGGCACCTACTTTTAGCTGGGTAAGTACAAATTCCTATACTAAATGTTTCAGTGCCGGCAGATCGAGTGGCCGCTTGGCGCAGATAGCGGCGGGCAACGCGGCAAATGAAAACCCCGCGGAGTAACAAAACAGTGTCACTGTGTAATATTGTTTCAACACGAACCGATGTTTTATTTATTAAAATATGCTTTCAGTAAAATTTAAGGCGTTACATTTAAGCAAGGTTTAAAATTACAACATTATACTTAATAGTTACCTCTAATTGAGGTTATGCCTGATAGGCTATGTACGTCTTATCAGACAGTACATCTCACTTGACGATATGTGTCAGAGGAAGAACAATTGTTTCTATACATCTGAAGTCTGATTAGTGTAATATGTAGCTAGTGGGCGATGTATGCAATAGAGGGGAAAGGAACTGGCCACCCTACCCCATTATCTCCTGCCTAGTTGCCTCATAAGTGGTGCCTTCTTGGTTTCATTTGGGAAGTTCAGACCTGTCTTGGAGCAGTTGACTAAACAACAACACTTCATCATAATAATAAATCCTAGGCAAGTGAAAAAGTTTTTTTTTCTTCAAATTATGTCTGGTGTAAATATTTTAAGGATTCACCAGCTTTTAAAACTGGCAGAATTTTTCTTCTGCATCCAAGCCATAAAACTCATGGTGAGAGAGAATTCTCTTTGATAAATTCTCAATGAATGAAAAACAATTTCAAATAGAAACCAGGAAAAAATCTTCAGTATCATATACTTTCAGGCACTTAAAAATTGCGTTGAATTTCATACTTACTATTAAATGTTTTCTTTGGCGTCATTTATTTACTTCCTGAATTCACGACGCAGTACACTACTTTATAAACTCAATATTTTTGCGTCCTCTGATTGAGGTTCTGGCTGATATGTACATCTATTATCAGACAGTACACCTCACTTGACGATATGTGTCAGAGGAACAACAATTGTGTGTATGCATCTGAAGTCTGACTATTGTAATATGTAGTATAGCTCGCGAAAGAATCGATTACCGAAAAGCAATGGTGGCGTTGCTGTCTGTTTTGACTTGTGTATGTAGGCACGCCTAGGGGGGAGAGGTGCGAGCCAATGGAAGTACTGTCTCTTCCAAGAAGATAACAATTGAGGACATCGCTGTGGAAATAAAGAACGTAGCAAGAGAAAAATTCGAAGCTAATTAAACGCGCAATATATGTTTACGAATGAAATAATAATACCGTGCGATACAAGACACGTATTCACATGCAATGGAACAAACTAAAGTCATAATGTAACTATCACAACGCAATACTGATTCTGTCGATGTCATTTCTCTTCCGACTGTACTCTTGAATATCATTCAAGTTATCTCGTGACCTTTCCTCTCGCCCGCTCTTCCTTATCGCAGTGTTTGATTCGCATTCCTTGCGTCGGCGACCCTGTCCCATTATCTCCTGACCTAGTGACCTTATAAGTGGTGCCTTCTTGGTATTACTTATGAGGTTCGGACTTAGCTTCGAACAGATGACTAAACAACAACAATATTTTTGCGCTATCGTTTCATGTCATAAATAGAAGAATCTAAGCACAGAGACACTTCGAGGAAAGCTACAAATCTGCCGAAATCTCTGGAATTTACGTCTGTTAGGGCTAAAATTGTTTTCTTTTCCGTCATGATCTCGAAATTTAAGGCGAAGTACGCAGAAAAGTGAACTGGCAACAGTTTCTTTTCTAAGCTATTACTATGAGCAGACGTTGCCGCCAGGCATGATTTAATTGACCAAAGAAGTTTTGTAATTTTTTTAACACAGCATTGTAACACGAATGCTACTGAATTTCGGCTTTAGTGTTACTGCCATCTAGCGTGTAAAGTTTCTATTAATTCGAAAAACTGAAACACTACTGCCACCTGCCGAGTAAAATTATAACTATTTACTCAAGTGAAAGCTTTTGATGGGTTAGGAACGAGTTATAATTAAGAAGGGTATTCCTATGTAATTAAATATTATTTTTGCGTGTTATAAAACACAATTAACAAAGTTAAAAATTCCGAACATGAAATTTCAAGTTCAAAACCCGAATTTTATTTCACATAAAACACATATTTTTACAAAAAAATTATGTAAATACATATTTTCACATATGTGTTATAAACACATAAATCTTGGGAGTTTTTTACTTAAATATTTTTTTACAAGAACTTTTAAACATTTTAAAACTAAATCAATTATGTCACTCAGAATCTTTTTTTAAGAATTCTTGGTTGCTTCGTGTTTCCAAGCGCTGAGTGGTGTATCCGTGGTACATTTTTGTAATAGTTTCGCCTCAAGTTCTGAGAACTGCTAGGCAGCATATCAGTGTTATTATTAGACAATAAATTAATATGGACAAGGAGGAGAGCTCTTGCAAAACATAATTAGGAATGTTTATTGTTGCCGAAGATAATTTCATTCCACGCTTTGTTTGTGAAACACAACAGATAAGAGCTCGGGTATGAACTTTATTTAATTTAAACAAATCTCTCGCCTCTCGCTCATGTCCATCAAGTAAAGCAATACGTCTTGTTGTGATTCCCTGTTATACCGGGCTTCGTCAATCGATATCCTTCAAGATATACTGAAAATGGTTGTTTAAAAAATTATTTGGCTTTCCTATTAGCAAATCTAAGCTTTTTGTGTGACACCATAAAAAAAAACTCGAAACATCCAAAAACCTGTTGTCTGAAACAGGGAGGTGCGTGCCGTGAAAATAAAACTAGACTCGCTACCGGGTTCAGAAGTACAAGTACTAAGGGACAAATTCCAGAATGTGTTTGGGAAAAACAGTATATATATAAAAAAATGTGTAAAGTTGCTCAAGTATTGGAGAGT
Organism: Periplaneta americana; assembly: GCF_040183065.1. Classification (NCBI taxonomy): domain Eukaryota; kingdom Metazoa; phylum Arthropoda; class Insecta; order Blattodea; family Blattidae; genus Periplaneta; species Periplaneta americana. Next base: position 94,261,420 of record NC_091118.1, on the reverse strand, counting down.
GTGTCTGTAGGTGAAATTGACGGTGTTTGTATTTGTGACATTCCTCTCTTTAAATATGCACGTCTGACGTCCTGTGATATGGAAATATCGTTTTCACAGTATAAGTCATTGTTCAGAGATAATCGACATGCATTTGTGATGGAGAATTTGGAGATGACCTTTGTGTTCCAACTAGTAGCACTCAAGTGTGGTAGGTGAGTACTTAGTAACATTTTTTTTCCAAGCTAAGTAAGGTATTTTGTCATATTAAAAAGAAATATTTTTTATTTTTAGCAAATATTTTCGTACTTTTTAGCACATAAAAAAATAAATATATTAAAATTTTTAGCACATAAAAATCCGCTCCCTAGTTATAATACAACTCGTTGGTTAGGGGCTAGATGCAAGAAAGAATCCATAGGCTATTTACACGAATAAATTGTTGTCCATTATTGATCGATTGGTAGGGGTCAGGTATCTTTGAACGCCAGTATGTTTGTGTATAAGCAGTGTATGTTAAACAGTGATGTTTATGGATCCTATAAAAATAGTGTTGTTGAATGTATTGTAATATAGGATAGTAACTTAATAATTTCAAATATCCAACTAGTTTTTGCATACTTTTCCTGTGCATTGTACATTAAATACCCGAAGAATACAATTTCAATTATCTAACCTTTTGTTTTCTTTTGTCTCTTTTCGTTTGTATTATAATAAGTTGTATTAGAAGGTACTGTAAAATAGACAGTCTCTTTAATCTTTCTATTGGCTCCAACACGAATTTTCAGTGAGGAACAAAAATGTAAACGTTTTATTTTAAATTAGGTGGTTTCAGTACAAAAATTCCTTTTGTCTCATGGCAACATCGTTATGAAAATTTAAATCTGTGCTCACCTATTCTTGAAATCCCATGCTCCTCAAATACTGTACTGTATATGTATATCTCGTTCGAAGTGTAATGTTCATACTGATTCAAGATGAATAGTTCCTTACGTGTTTGTCCATTCCTCTATTTTTTACTGTCCTTGCCATTTCTATTTCTCGCATTTTTAGTACGGTAATCTATGCTTTATTTTAATATATTTGTGACCACGAAGATAAGTGAATATGTCTTACAAAATTTACGCTGCAGTTCATTGTAGTAATATTATGCCGCGTCTGTAGTTCGTACAGTCCGAAATTGTGACGATTCAACCTATAATTCAAGGGGAAGGTTGATGTTTCAATATAGTTTTCCAGAATATGATGAGAAAATTCAAAACATTCACTAAAAGGATCTGATCTTTCTGATGGTAAATAGGAAATGCCAAAAAATAAAAGTTTTTAACACTTTCGAATTTCAGATGTTTTGTTTGGGAGCTTCTGGTTAGATATACTGGTACTGTTTCCTTTAATTTTCCTACGTTAACCCTATCCTGAGTGAAATTTACACTCGTAGGCTAATCTTAACACGGGAAAATTAATTTTGACACTATTGTATGATTGTATTTCATAATCTAACAAAAACTTTGATTTACTAACTCTTTTCCACATATTATTTGGATACTTAATTTCTTCAGGAAGCACCACATGTTGTTATATCCTATGTTTGGGTATTAACATTTGGCAAAAAAAAAAAACAAACAAACAAAAAAACAAAACAAATAACCACAGGAATATTGAAAGCATTAACACACGAATGTATGGTGTACATTTGATAGGAATGGTTGGGAGGATAATTAAAAGTACCGCCAGCCAAAACAATTATGCATTCTTTATTCATGAAAAAAGTGAATTTCTTATAAAAGTTATGAAGACAATATTACTGTTGTCGCCCATATATAAAAAGGCTTCTTCGATGGAAGAAGGAACAGGAGGAAGCACAGTTAAAAAAAAATCTAAAAATTATTATTTAGTTTAATTTCGGCCCTAATCAAGTTTAAGTCTTTTGCATATAAATCACCTGTTGACTTTCTTTTCAATGCTGTATGATTTTTTTGTTATTTAAATTATTAGATATGATCAGGCAGCGCATTTTCGTTCCCAAACAAGTTAGGAAAGTTATCGGTTAGTATATCCTGGAGTTTCAGGGTTCAACCTCTAACCTTAAATGCTTATGTCAGGACGCTACGAAAGGTTTAAAGGTTATGTTTTATTTAACGACGCTCGAAACTGCGTCGCCGGTGTGCCGGAATTTTGTCCCGCAGGAGTTCTTTCACATGCCAGTAAATCTACTGACATGAGTCTGTCGCATTTAAGCACATTTAAATGCCATCGACCTAGCCCGGGATCGAACTCGCAACCTCGGGCATAGAAGGCCAGCACTATACCAACGGTGCTAACCAGGTCGACGCTTCGAAGGGTAAAACCTAGTTCGGTACATAAATAATAATAATAATAATAATAATAATAATAATAATAATAATAATAATAATAATAATAATAATGGAGCATGACAACTATAAGTGTATTTTAAAGAAGAGAAGATAAGCATTAACATTTACAATAACTGATAGAACTAAAAATAAATCCTACAGTTCAAGTTGTTCAACAATATAGACTTCAGTGGAAGAAGCATGTCGAAAGGATGGAAAGCATTAGATGGACTAGACAAATTCTTGCTTATTTACCAAGAGGAAGGAGAAATTTGGGAAGATGACGAAAACGCTGGCATGAGACAGTAACGGATCCATTAGGTTCTAACACGTGAAGGACATGATGATGATGATTTTTAGTAGGTTATTTTACGACGCTTTATCAACATCTTCGGTTAATGATGATGATGATGATGACGACGACGATGTAACACTAAGATAAAATTATATATCTATAATATAAAGTTTAATATCGTTTATAAACCAGCTATTATAGGGTAAACATTGGTAATTTCGTGGCAGTGTTTATTTCGTGATACTTTTTCTTTGCTCTTTCGTGAACTAACCAATGGTGTTACGAGATTCAAATTTCCGCCAAGCGATTGCATATATTGTCCAGTTTCCACAAACATACAGCTACGCTTTGTGTGACTATTGTAGCTGCTTCAGTGAGCTTTTATGTTTGGAGAGAGCAAGTTAGCGTCGACTTCTCAGACGTACAAATTTTGTGGTTGTTTGTAATTACATTACAGGTTTATTACTGAAGGTAAGCAAATGATATTTGGTACAATGATTTATTATATCTTAATGAAATTTTAGGAAATGTTTTTGGAATTTTAGATACAGCTGTAGTCTCCACATAGGCTTAGCTTTACTGATAGAAATATTAGCTGTTTGAGGCGAAATTTTGTTGAGCATTAAGCGTTACATTTTATACTATTTTAAAAATTGTATTACAATACGAATTTTAGAAATCTGAAGAAAAGGTGTGATAACAAAAAAGAAAAGGGGAACGCAATGGGTTCAGTGTAGCTTCTGTTTGATTTGTTATCATGCTGAGTGCTAGATGATTTACTTGCAAGAATTGTGACAGAAGATGAAACATGGCTCTACCATTTTGGACCTGAGACAGAGGCAGACAATGGAGTGACATCATGCAAATTCATCAAAGAAAAAGAAATTGGAAAGTGCACCTTCGGCAGGAAAAGTTATGGCTACTGTGTTTTTCGATTCAGAAGGACTCTTGCTTGTGGACATAATGTCACACAGAACCACCATTAATTCGGACGCGTATGTGGCAACTCTCAAGAAACTTCAAGCTCGACTGAGTCGTGTTCGACGGCATCGCGAGAAGCAGGATGTTATGCTATTGCACGACAACGCACAGCCATATGTCAGTCACAAGACCACAGACCAGATCTGAAAATTCGGATAGACAACACTGAAACATCCGCCTTACAGTCCTGAACTGGCTCTGTGCGATTACCATCTCTTTGGTAAACTGAAGGATCCCCTCGCGGAACGAGGTTAGAAGATGACTCCCTTGTGCATGCTGCTAAAGAGTGGCTCAGAAGTGTTGGTCCAGACTTTTACCGTGCTGGTCTACAGATCCACGTTCCTAGATTACGTAAGGGAGTTGAAAGGGACGGGGATTATGTGGAAATGTAACATTTTGTTCCTAAATGATTTATCTACATTCTGTGAAAATAGGAAAGCTGTAGGATAAAAATATAATTTTTAAACAAATGTTATGCATTACTTTTGGAGTTACCCTAGTAATATAGACTATAGTGAAGTCCGTAATAAAAGTGTTCACCCTTTCAGGGCAAAGAAGATCCCTTTTCAATTTCAATTTTTACTTTGATTTCATTCTTATTTTATGTTGATATGTATTTCTATGTTTTCTTGCTATGAATATTAGAGGGAATTGCTATGTTTGTAGTCTTGTAACAATAAATGAGAATTTTATTTGACTTTAATGAATTTTTCCACAATTCTTCTACCTCTCACGAAATTATCAATGTAATATCACGAAATTACCAAGATTATCACGAAATAACCAATCTTTTAGCGTAAGTCGTAAAAGTGGTTTTTGGCACTTGTTCAAGAACGTGTCCAAATTTTTATGTCTCCAGATTTGTACAGCAAATTATCGTCTTTTAGATGAAAAAATCGGAATAAGGATATATTTACACATTTGCATTTTAAATTGATTTTCATGAAATTATCACGAATTTACCAATGTTTACCCTATACAGAATGCAATGTTTAGCCACTTCAGGGACCGGACTTAATAAATAGAAAACAAAGCATAGAGATCGTAGGTTATGGGGATGGCCTCAATTCAAAGATATTATACTTAGGAAATGTGAAATTAAGTCTTCTAGTGAAATTTGGAACTGGTACAAAGGTACCCCTGACCGGTATAAAATTACTCCAAATGACTGTACATTTAGAGCTTTTCCGCTAAGTTGCAGTACGATACAGAGCAAAAACCTCCTAGGCCATATTTCCACCTTCCCCATAAACTTTACATAAAGGTATCAGATGTTCTATATAAACTTATACCTCTTTATTTTCTGAAGAATTTACATACGAGTTCTGCTACCCTAGTTCTTACCGTTACAAAGTTATTTAGCATTGGAATTCTATTTTGAGACATTTTACAACAAGATGTTTATGGAATATATGTTACATTATATTTTCAAATAAATATAGTTTAATATACGACAAAGGACATAAAAATCACAGTGCCGTGTAATGTATCAGAATTTTTCATATAGATTCTAATGTTTAATTCTTTTACGAATTTCAAATCAGTAACATTAATTTTATGTATTATTTATTTCTTCAGCTGGCGTCCGAATGGCAAATAGTTTTCTACATAGCAAGTGCCATCTATCTCATGGGCGCGATATTCTATGGGATATTCGCATCTGGCGAGAGGCAAGAATGGGCTAAAACACGGAAAACTTCAGGAAGAAATGCGTCTGCCCTCAGCAACTTGAAGCCAACTCTTCTCAATGTGAAAGAAAAATAAGAAGTGAGACGAAGTGTTTCTCAAGGTGAAGTTACACACATTACACACGGGTTATGTAGAAACTTATATTATCATCGTCATAGTTATCACCATTTTCACAATACTCATTATGACGAACATAAAAATAATCATTTTGTTTCCTCCTCTTTGTCCCGCAGCCATTTCATTCTTCGTAAAGTGCAGTTTCAAGACATTCTTTTCTTCGGAAGCTCCATTCCCTCTTTAACTGGTAATTAATTAATAATTACTTTCGAATGAAAGAAGAGAATACTAGATAATATTAAAAGTGAAGTTTTTCGAAATGAAAATGGAATGCACATGTATAATAAATTTTCAATTACTGATTAATATATTGAGTGATTTACTGGTGAATTGGTTCATTTATTAATAGATTGATTAATTTATACGTATAGTTTTATAAACCGTGGTCGCCCTCTGAGAAAAAGGAGTGACTCGTTGAAATAGACTGACTTATGATCCTATACAGATTATAAACGATACAAACTGCCAAAATTATGCAGACTGCACATATCGGTCTACTAAACATGATGTGTAGTGAAATTTTATTATTTCTTCTATTTTTTGTTTTTAATTCCTAAAATATCATGTTTTTAGAGTTGATAGTAGTCTAATATTTACTGTTCGAGTAAATGTGAACATCATTGACAATGACCTTACATCCAACACACGCTAACATCACTACAACAGGTCCACACTTTTGGAGTAACGGTTAGCGCGTCTGGCCGCGAAACCAGGTGACCCGGGTTCGATTCCCGTTCGGGGAAAGTAACCTGGTTGAGTTTTTTTCCGGGGTTTTCCCTCAACCCATATAAACAATGTTTTAATGCATATTATCACTTTCTGAAATATTGAATACTTTTTAACACTCTGTATATCACGAAGAAGTGGAAAAAGAAATTACGAGTATTGCTTAGATTTCTCTGTGCGAGAAAAGGCCTTTTGCTTTTGCAATTGCCTGTTATTTAAGTATAATGTTTTAAGTTAGTTTCGCATACATAGCATTTACACCACTGTAATATAAAGTTAGAAAGTTGTATAACGGTGAAACTGGAAACTCATGTCGGTAAATTGTCCAGTTACCATTGTTTTCTGAATGTGGAGATAATATGCTGCTCTTGCGTGGATGTCTGCCTACATTCTCATATCACGCTGCTCACAAGCCAGATCCTCTGTGTATCCAGTGTTCGATGCAGACAATTCAATGTCTCCAGAACCAGCCTTCTCCTCATTTTACCGATTGGTGATCCGAGAAATATTAATAAAAATGGAGAAATGTCGACAGAATGATGTCGATGCTTATATTATGGAAACGGGAGAACCCCGAGGAAAGCTTCAACTGCGATCTTCTACATTGCAAGTGTCACTATAGGTTTTTAAAGAAAAAATCACAGGCCTGACCGGGACTTGAATCCGGACAGCTTGCGTGATATATTCATGTAGACTGCGTAGTTACCAATTATAATTACTATTTATCATTAGAAAGCCTTAATGGATGAAACATAATACTTGCTAGGCACTGTAGTGAGTGCTGATGAGATTCTGATAATATTTCAGAACTGCCTCATGGATGTTGCAGAGAAAATAGAACCAAACTGCTATGTTAAATATGTTAAATTCAACAGCCTGGGTAACGTAGTCGGTATAGCGCTGGCCTTCTGTGCTCGAGATTACGGGTTCGATCCCGGCCCAGATCGATGACATTTAAGTGTGCTTAAATGCAACAGGCTCATGTCAGTAGATTTACTTCCATGTAAAAGAACTCCTGCGGGACAAAATTCCGGCACCACCGGTGACGCTGATATAACCTCGGCAGTTGCGAGCGTCGTTAAATAAACTATAATTAAATATGTAATTCATGTAATAACTTACTAGACAAAAGAGTGAGATTCAATTTCATTTAATCGCCATTAAACTAAAGAGGAACAGATCTTCTTCTTGGACACCACAATTTTTTTATCAGTTCAATAATAAAAAGTATCTCAATATTCACGCATGCAAGATAGTTTGCAAACTACTCTATTTTTTAGACAAATATTATAACACAGTAGTTAGATGACATGGATTTCTAACCTCATCTTGCTTCAACTAATCCTAAAGGTTTCTTTATTATAGTTAAGAAAACAGGATATATACAATGTGTACGCAAAGTCACTCCGCAGCGAGGAGAGGCGCTCGATCTCCTAACGGGAAGTTTTAAGTTGGCAGCAAAATCATTCACACATGTTCAGTGTTGACCTTCGAGTGGAGTGAATCCCGCTAACGGTGAATCCCACCTACCAACATAACTGCAGTCCCTAGAGTATACATCGCCGTCTCCTAGCTGCGGAGTGAGTTTGCGAACGCACTATATTTATTTCTTAACTTGTTCATTGTAACTTCGATAGAGATTTTAAAAGTATTCTCAAAAGGATGTAACTTGTAATACTTCTATTGCTAGGTTAACATTTCAAAGTTTGGGTTTATCTTCGTTTTCAAGTAAACAAAGGAATGAATAATATATTATCTCTCATACCAGCGGGTATATTTTTATAGTCTGCCTTGATTAATGAGGTGATATACTACTGCATCTTGCCTTTTTTGTTCTTTTATTTTATTGTCTTTATTTCGTATGTAAGGCTAATTGAAGACTCGCGAACTCTTACAAAACAATTGTGACTGGTAGGATTAGTAGGTATAGACCTAATTTATGTGACATGGAATAATATTGTTTTCTCTTGCATCGTACAATGAATAATTGCTGTTGAAAATGTGGGAAAGTTTTGTGGAGTAGTTCAGTTCTAATGTATCTTCTTAGTTTTTTAGTTTGGAAATGAGACTGCTTATTTTAATAAACAATGAAACAGCAATTAAGCACATTTTAAAAGAAAATATGAGTAATTTAGTTTTCCACAGTATTCATGCGACTCCAGGCTTTAGACTTTAGAGTTTCTTACTGTGTCGTCTTACAACATTCTAAGGCTGTTTCTCAGTAAAATTGTATAATTTATGTAGCGTTCTTTAATAGCCCATTATTGCTAAGTGAATTTATTGTATATATGTAAACATATTGTACGAATGATGATGCAAATCTTTATTTTATTGAATAAAATATAATATACTTATATGTATTGTAAATTTTTGCAACATGCTATCACGTGATTCATATTAATATGTAGGAAAGAATTAATCTTCACCTCCTCGCATCTCGATACGAATATAAAAATAAACAGTGCTATGTAAATGACAATTTTTTTGTCATTGAAACCTGATGTACTGCACTTTCAGGCAATGCCTGTTTTTCCACACATAATTTAGGCACTCAGAAGCAAAGTGATACAAGTGACGTTTAGTAAGTTTTGAGACAAATGACTTTGAAGTTGAAAAGGAAATAAAAAAATCAGTTACAGGACTATGTTCCTGTAAATTTACAGTTGTAAAAGTTGGTACCTATATTTTTAACTTATAAATAGAAATTATCTATTCTAAAAGATTGTAGGTAAAATTGGGTCCTTAAAGTCACTTGTATTATTTTGTCACGGAAATATTTTTGTGGAACAGGAATATAAGTGCAACGGTTTTCAGTATTTATATATTATTTAAATCAATAACAAGAACATTGCTTACAACATGAACCATTCCTGTCTTAACAGCATTTGAGCTTATTATCATATTATGATATAAAATGTGTCTGTATAACCGAAAGAAGTGGGTTAAGAATATTTTTAATTTTCAATTAAATTCAGCCTTAGTCGCTGTCCATTACGTCACTAGCCTCATCTCAATATGTCACATCTCTCTCTGCTGCAACATCTGTGTTCGTCATGAAGTACATCTGTAGGCCTCCTATCGCGAGTATTCCTTGAACTTCCTCTTCCATGCCCTCTTCCACGTCCACGTCCTGCAGTCCTTATTATAGGCCTCTCCTCAGGCTTCAGGTCATCAAAGAAAGAGTGGTGTATGGATGGGATGAATTTCTTTAGCTCTTGCAAGTTGGTCCATTTAGCAAAAGTTATCCTTATTGAATCACTATATAGTTGATCCAGCTGAATGTGTGCAGGCCTTCCTCAAAGATGTTTCGAGAAGTCAGCGCTGTAATATATTAAGGGAGATTATGGTAAATGAGATTAGTCATAAACAGGAGAAACGCAACAACACTATGTAAACAACGCACTTGTATTAGTTTGCCTCTCAGTCAAAATTCTATATGCATTGTAATACAAGAGAAAGGCCAACAAGGAGCAGCACTGATTGGAATTGCACTTATGTTACTTTTTCTCTGAACAGAAGTGATATTAAAGATTTAGAATATACACTTATCTCACTTTTTTTAAATGTCACTTGTATCACTTTGCTTTTGAGTGCCTCAATTAAGAAAAATTCTGTGTAATTATATTTTGACGTTAAACGTCTATACTATTGTACATACAAGGAGGGACAAATTTTAACGTGTTGAATTGAAATGTTTCTTCTGTCAACTCTGACTTCACTCGTGGTACCATGAAAACAGAAAACATAATCCTTGGCGTATAAGGATCGATAGAATCAGAAATGAAGACATTAGAAAACAGCTGAATATTTATGGTCTTGTGAAAGAAAAAGAAAAAAGAAAAAAAAAATGGACGGAGCATATGAGACGAATGGACGACAGATTTTCAAAACGACTAGTGGAATACAGAATTAAAGAGAAGTGAGACAGACGACGTCCGCAGGAAAGATGGAGTTCTTAAAACCTTGAAGAAGGAGCAGTCTAAGAATACAAAGAGGGTGATGATAATCCATGGCCTACTATATTTACGTGAAATAAACGTTAATTCTTACAGGAAATAAACAAGTAGAAGATGAATGTTATACGAGGTGTCCGAAAAGTCCTGCACCATAGGATAAATCATACTATGTGTTCTATGTAAGCTCTATGCTTGGACGACAACTTTCCCAGTTGAATTGATCGCAAGGTTCCGTCGATTGAGCTCCACGCTCGCCGACATCCCTTGGACTTTGCTTTCTGGGGATGTTAAATCACGAGTCTACAGCGTTATGATCTTCGTTACTCGCGTTAAATTCCGTAACGCCAGTACTCACCTGGATTACAATGGTAATCCACATTTGTTTTTGTTTACAGACAAGGTTTAAACATTGGAATTAGATTTAAATGTTAAGAAATATATTGTTTTCAGTTATTACAGTAATAAGAATAGATATGGTACGCATAACGGAACGTATTAAATATAAATATTAATAATGAAATGGATAGTACACAAATTGCATTCAAGTGACATGTTTGCATAATATTTCAACACTGGTCGTGTCTTTGAGTCATAATTTATTGTTGCATCATAGTTATGAGTTAGTTCACTATCATCATAATTATGTAGGTTATCTAGCATTGTTGCTCACTCGATGTTTGAAGGTCATCTGAACTCTTGATCTCTCTTAATCTCTCCCACGGGAAACGCAAGTTCACTACTGCTGACCTTACTTACGTCATATTTGATAACGGAATACCTCACTCAGGGGTGTAGCAATGAAAAAATTCAGGGATGTAACAATCATTCTCACTTCACTTGTAATATTTTACAGATGTTTTTGTGTATTGTAAGAAGGATATTGATGCACTTTCATGTTTATGTTTGCATTTCACACTTTACACACGTGAGTCTAATCTACATCTGATTCAATTATCTGAGTAGGCCTATGCATTTCTTCTACACAGTTCAAACAAATTACATCTGAATGAGTAGGACAAATTCTCTTCAAGCACTGGGAACAAGATTGTCTTGTGCTCTTGTTTCTTGTTCTACCACACATGTAGCACCTACCAATACCTTCTGGCCGTGTTCCTTCTTCTTGACCTGTTTGTGGAATGCCTAACAGTTGCTCTCCTCTTCTCTTTATTTCTCTTGGAATTGTCTGTTGGGTGATACGCTCGGAAATTAGTGGCTTCATTAGGTCCAGAGCAAGGGTTTTTAGGAAGTTTTTCCGTAGAATTTTTTGTTTGTTTGCAGAATAAACAACAAGAGCATTGACACCTGCTATGTTTAGTAAGTCAAAGAAAATAGTCAGAGGCCAGCGGCGTGAATTTCTGCTTACATCATAGGCTGAGCATAACTGGTCCAGGACATCCACAGCACATTTAGTTCTATTATAAAAAGATATTATTTCAGGCTTCTGGCTTCCTCCTGTTTCCTCATCCATTGCCTTATCATAATGCATGGTTGATAATGCTAACACTGTTTTGTTTTTCTTTGGTACATACGAAATAATTGTGCAGTTTTCATTGAATCCAAACAATGTACTGTTAACTTCCCTGTCTTGAGTAGTTGTGAAATGAGGAGGGATTTCTCTTTTGTTTTTTTTCAAGGTTCCTACAAGTGTAATTTTGTCATTTTCTAGAAGATCTAAACACAGAGGTATGCTCGTGAACCAGTTATCGGTGGTCACATTTCTTCCTGTTCCTTTGATGGGATGAACCAGCCTCTTCACCACTGCATGTGCACTGTTACTTTGGTGAAATGGACCATCTGGTTGAATACCAGCATAAATTTCCAAGTTATGAGTGTAATATGTTTTCACATCCACCATAGCAAAAATTTTGATCCCATATTTTGCTGGTTTAGTAGGTATATACACTTTCATGGGACATCGTCCTCTGAATGCAACCAACTGCTCGTCTATAGTTACATATTCGCTTGGAATGTAGCACCTTTGTGAATTCTGAACAAATAACTCGAACACTTCACGTACAGCAGCCAGTTTATCAATTTCTTTCCTTTCCTGCCTGTCATGAATGTTATCAAAGCGTAGACATCGTAACAAAAATTGGAATCTATTGTAGGTCATAGTCAGGTAAATTGACTCTATACCTCTCCCATTTTTATCCCATAGTTCTCTTACGTTCAGTCTTCCCGATTTCAAAGCACCGGCAAGATACAAAATACCTAAGAGTGCTCGAATTTCAACGTCATTTGTTAATTTGCAATCTCTGTCACGTCCGTAATTACGCTTCACTTTTTCAATATAAATATTAGTACACCTTACTATTACATTGATTATTGTCTGATCAATAAAGCAGTCAAAACACTCTGTGTGTGTCCGCGCATTTTTTGCAGCTCTTTTAGGGCCCGGTAAATGAATCACTATATTTTGTGCTCTTCTTCTCCCTCGTAGAGATACTGGTTCTTCCTGCCAAATTGTAGTGTTGTCTCTTCCCGTATAGCAGCTTCCATCATTTATAGACATTAGTCTTTCATCACCATCACCATAATCATCATCCTCCTCCTCATTGTCTTGTTCTGAATTAGAATCGTGAACTTCATTCAAAAGATCTTCTTTGTTGCTTTCATCATCACTTTCATTTTCAATGCCAACATCCAGATCTTCATCTAGCCACTTGCAAATATTGCTTGTATTTTCCGTACCCATTGGAGCCAACTACAAAGAGGATGGAACGATATCACACACTTTTTTCATAAAGTTCCTGCATTGCATCACTCATAACCATATAAAAACTATTTCACTTACCTGAGCAAGAAACTGACGTCAGTACTCGCGTGGATTACAATGGTAATCCACTCGGAAAAACTGCGTATAACTTGATAAAACTCCGTATAACTTTCCAAAGCGTTGCGACAAATACGTCTAAACACCAGTAATGCCTCACTTAGACTGTGACGAGAAATTGCATTGACGCTCAGCTACGCAGTGCTGCAGGCGGTGACGTAATACAGGATTAAATATCAGTGGATTACTATTGTAATCCACGCGAGTACTGAAGGGTTAAAGACATAGAACATTTACGACAAAGAATCGAGGATGAATACCACGCCATATCACCTGGATTTGTGGCCCGTGTTTTAAACAAAATGTGATCTCCCTTCCAGACGTGTGTGGAGCTTTGTGAAGTAGGTTAAACTATAAAACGTCTTTATTGGAATACATAAAGAACGTACTATGATTAGTTCTATGGTGTGGGACTTTTCGGACACTCCATATAAATAAAGTTTAAACTCAATTGCGAAGGCAATGGTCATAGAAATAGTGGGTCTTATGGCATTATTATTATTATTATTATTATTATTATTATTATTATTATTATTATTATTATTATTTGTATACATGAATATCAAATAAAATTACACTACAGCGTTAAAGAAAGTACAGTCACCCTGAATTATTTTCACATAATACTAAAAAAAAAAAAAATTCACTGATGTCAGTGTTATAAACATACTGTGGTTTAAGACAATGAATATTACGAGATTATCGAGATTAATATATCAATTTAACAATTGAAATCAATAATACAATGGAATCCCAAGCTAGTTGCGGATATGAGATTTTGCCGGATAATTGAATAAATACCGGTACATACAAAAAAGGTTCGTATTTCAGGATGCCAGATGTTCAAATTGCAGCCATGTGACGCTTATTTCTCAATCACCTGCTCATAACTGAATAAACATAAAAACTGTGTGGATTTTCTTTATGAACACGTATCATACAACACAAATAATACTAATTTTATGTTCGAATATTTACTGAAAATCGAAGTTCGTGCGAACGCCCTAATGTGGCAACAGTGACGGCTCGAACATAACTAAATAAACATAAAAATTGTGTGGATTTTCTTTTACTAAAACACATCACACAACACAAATAATACACTAATTTTAGGTTTGAATATTCAGTGAAAACGAAAGTTCGTGCGAGCTTCATGAGGGCGCGAACATAATTAAATAAACATAAAAGCTATGCCGATTTTCTTTATTAACCACACAACACAAATAATACACTAATTTTAGGTTCGAATATTCACTGAAAATTAAAGTTCGTGCGAAATTCCTAATGTGGCAAAACTGACTGCCAGACTGTGGCAATTTGACAGATTTAAAATTTCTTTTTTCGGCCTCGCCAGAAGTGCCGTTGTTTTGGTATTGCGAGTTATTTGAGTGCCGGTTGCGAGGGATTTCATTGTATCTGCAATTTGGAGGAAGAGAATAGGCTATACTTACTTACTTACTGGCTTTTAAGGAACCCGGAGGTTCATTGCCACCCTCACATAAGCCCACCATTGGTCCCTGTCCTGAGCAAGATTAATCCATTTTCTATCATATCCCACCTCCCTCAAATCCATTTTAATATTATCTTCCCATCTACGTCTCGGCCTCCCTAAAGGTCTTTTTCCTTCCGGCCTCCCAACTAACACTCTATATGCATTTCTGGATTCACCCATACGTGCTACATGCCCTGCCCATCTAGTTAAAATAATAATCTCAATGGAAAATATTGTACCGAAAAATATCACCAACAATACAGAACAAAGGAATGGAAGAATGAATAACATCTGCTCAGGGAACTAAATTGTCTACATGTGTCACAATGTGAGCAGTGCCGGATTTAAGCTTAGGCAGCTACCTGGGGCGACAATTTCCAGGGGCGGCATTTTCTGTCTGTCCTCTCTTCCTTCTTTTTCTTTCCTTTTTTTCCATTTTCATTTTACAGTGAAATGTATTTTTAAAACACTTGTTGGTAAATCTTTTCTGAAGTTTGTTCTTGAACACCTTTTGGAAGTCGGAGATTGTTTTGTTATGGTATTGTCGCAGTCGCGGGGAGAGTAAAAGGAAAGTGTGCAGCTGCATAATTATATTGTAATACTGGTATCACGTTATTACACTATGAAACTGCTTAAATGTAACTGCTTGTATAAAGAAGAACCTCAAAGACGCAGCAGAAACGGCCGACAAGCTGAAGAAGAAATGGGCAAGACACGTGATGCGACTTAACGAAAACCGGTGGACACACATACTTACGACATGGGACCCAAGGATTGGCAAACGCAACTCTGGAAGACAGAAGACAAGGTGGGCAGACGAACTTAGATCAAGATTCGGCCATCTATGGTGAAGAACAGCGAAAGACCGAAAACAATGGAAACTAATCACAAAGTGACTTGCAACCCAAACAGTGACTAGTGGACCCTTCAGTGTTAACCCAGACAGCATCCCAAATTATTACAGTCTTAGAAGAATGCAGTGTCGAAAATGAAATTGGTTATGTGATTATTATTTATCGCTATGAATAGTAACCAGAACCAGAACTCTCAGTTACATTTCCATTATCGTTAACAATACTATTTAATCACTTCCCAGCAAGTGCACATATAATTCCATATGAAAGATTTATTCCGCAAAGCGTTGGCGTTCATTTTTCAATTTACTTTATACTTCCTAACGAAGTAAGAAATACTCTTAAAAATTAGACGGCTAAGAACCAGACTATCCCAAGTCCGTTTCACTTTTGGGGGGGGGGGGAGACCCATTTAGGTTCCTGACTTTCAAAGCTGGACATGGAACACTTTGAAATAACCTCATGGCAAGCTTATGGGGAGTAATATTTACAATTTTGTTCGATTCATATAATGTATGCAGACAAGGACATGGAACAAAATGAAACAGAACTTTCCTTGTTCTAAAATATTGGACATAAGACTGCTTTTTAGATCAAGGAAAGACTGTTATAGGTCTCTACAAGCAAAACTCTGATCGGACTTCTCGTGGCGCGCATGCTATATATCTCTTACCCCCTGCAGTAGGCATGAGAGCATGCTGGGAACGGGAGCATACGTCATCTGCGCGAGACAGTGACGCCCGTTGGTTTCTGCGCACTGAGTTTTCCTTGTTGTATGCCTATATAAAACAGACTGGTTCTCAGGCATCGAATTATTCCACCAACAAAACCAATGCTTAAAAATAAACTACAGCCTGCCTTTCACAAATCAATTTCGTTTCAACAATAATTAAGTTTGAATATTTTTCTTTGTGTCGAGTCTGATGTGCTTCGTCAGAGTGACTTTGATGACATCATCAATGTTTTCTCTGTGAAGAAAGCGCGAAAGAAATTTGTATAATTCAAAAGTAAGATGCATGTATTTTGATTCCAGTAATTTTTCTGACATTTAATTTGAAACTAATTTAAACTAAACATGACCTGTATAATAGCTGCTTAATTTATAAATTATTTGTGAGAGTTGGGGGTGGCAAATTTTAGCACTGTATAGGGGCGGCACTATACCTAAATCAGACCCTGAATGTGAGAAGTTTTACATGTAACGGATAGATCGTTAGTTCTAGCCAACAGGCAAATATTGCATATTTCGTTGTTTTACTGCCATAACTTGAGATAAATGAAACAGTATTAATAAATGATGCAACATTGAAATTTGTAAACTATTAACTTATAATTTATACAGAAATCGTTACGTATAAAAAGAGTATTTGCATCTCCTGATAGTGAAAACCTAATGATTGCAACAAATCTTATTTATTTTACGCCGTTATTTTATGGATAGGAAGGAAAAAAACAAATAAAAGAAAGGTCCTACAGAACATTCACCTTCCCCCAGTCGGTCTCGATAGCGCAGTTGGTATAGCGCTGGCCTACTGTGCTCGAGGTTGCGGGTTCGATCCCGGCCCAGGTCGATGGCATTGAAATGTGCTTAAATGTGACAGGCTCCTGTCAGTAGATTTACTGGCATGTAAAAGAACTCCTGCGGAACAAAATTCCGGCACATCGGCTCGGCAGTTGCGAGCGTCGTTAAATAAACCATAACTTAAATAACTTTTTTTCACCTTCCCTGTGTATGTAATTCCAAGATCACATTATTATTACCCTTATTTATACGTATATTTTATGATATCATTGTCATTAAAAGTCTCGGTTATCAAACAGTTTATTTGTAGAAATCAGGGCTCGAGATAGAACATAAATACATTTTACCGAATGAGTGGCATTATAAGAACAACGAAAACTAACTTCCAATTTAAGTTACATAAAGTAATTGCAGTTCCGGTTCTCAAATATGACAATGATAGCTGAGTTGCGAAATAATATGCCCACGCAGCTGCGAGGGAGGACATGTGACTACTGAACTTCGTTACATAACAGGTATTTTTATCGTCCTGAAGGGCAAGGCCAAGGCATGGTACGAGAACTTGGTGTGCACGTATAAATAAACTCCGGGGGAAAACAGTTCGCATTTTTTTCTGTCTAACATTTCTATCTCCCCGACAGAAAAGAATGTCGAGATGTATTTGTGTACTTGTTCCATTTTTAACGAATAGGCTACGCATTTACCTGGTGGCCATGAGTGAGCATTCTCAACACGTGTGCTAGCCATGCAATATTCTGGATCTTTATTTTGCAGAATAAAATGTGTATACGGTACAAATACTAAGAGAATTTGTGATTAATTTCCACAAAATAATGGCTACAAGAATCGGCATCTGTCTCGTATAATTGGACAGAACGCATATAAGAAAATCAAAAACATTCGGACATTTTATGTATTCCATTTCGACCGTTGGAGATTTTGTTTTATTTTTTCTTGAAAATCATATTTTGAAACGAAGAAGTCGTTAATAGCTATAGCATCCGATGTTCGTGGGTTGAAAGCGATTGAGGGCGGTGAATTCTGACGGCCACTATCATTAGCATGCTTTCCTCTAGAAGGGAAGAAAAAGGCCTTCCCTAATACAGAGTTCCAGGCAAAATTCTTTGACATTTAACGCACATGTTGAATTTTTACGTCTAATACCCTCTATAATTGAAAGCACCGTTAGTATAAAAAAACACGACTACCACCACCACCACCACCACCACCACCACCACCACCACCACCAGCTCTACTACAGTTCTCCGATAATTGGATCCACAATAATTCATCGTATAAAATTATCCACAGACCAGGGCTGCAGGAACATCCTTTGGTCAAGATTTTTATGATCTGTGAATTACCTATCGTAAGCTGTGCTTTTCGCCTAGAGAAGTAGTTTCGAACCAGCATGTGTAGATTTGTAGGCCATCTTTACTTCTCTAACTGCATCTAGCTTTCTGTTCCGTAATACCTCCCGAGACCATATTCGGGACAGACGTTTCAGTTGATCTTTATAGTGTAAACCCATACTGGCTTCCATTTAGTAGATTGTTGCTGTGTATATGTAACAGTATTCTATCTAGTTTCTCTAAAACTTTACTTAAACCGGCAGCAGACAGTCTGGCCTGTAAGCATTTGCTGTAAGTATCTCCTTAGAATGTTGTTTTGGATCTACATTTACAACAGCAATTTTCCATAAGTTTCGTGTAATTTACTACCCATTTCACCTTTTTATTCTCAATTTTCTTCTCTATTTACCTTCCACCTCCTCTATTTTTCTCTATATTCTCATTTATTTTTCACCTATTTTCCATATATTTTTCGTATCTATTTCCTCTCCTATTTCCTCTCAAATTCCTCCTCTACTTTTCCCTATTTTCCCTCCATTCTCTATTCTAATTTATCCTCTCTTTTTTAACATTTTCTCCTCTATTTTCTCCTATATTTTCCTCTCTACTGTCTCTAATATTTTTCTCAATTTTCCCTATTTTCACTATTTTTCTCTATTTTCCACCTATTTTCTCCTCTACTGTGTTTTCCCATTATTTTCTCCTCTATTTTCACCTCTATGTTCTCTATTTTCCTCTGCTCTATCTATCTATCTATCTATCTATCTATCTATCTATCTATCTATCTATCTATCTATCTATCTATCTATCTATCTATCTATCTATCTATCTATCTATCTATCTATCTATCTATCTATCTATCTATCTATCTATCTATCTATCCATCCATCCATCCATCCATCCATCCATCCATCCATCCATCCATCCATCCATCCATCCATCCATCCATCCATCCATCCATCCATCCATCCATCCATCCATCCATCCATCCATCCATCCATCCATCCATCCATCTATCTATCTATCTATCTATCTATCTATCTATCTATCTATCTATCTATCTATCTATCTATCTATCTATCTATCTATCTATCTATCTATCTATCTAATCTGTCTGTCTGTCTATCTGTCTGCCTGCCTGCCTGTCTGTCTGTCTGTCTGTCTGTCTGTCTGTCTGTCTGTCTGTCTGTCTGTCTGTCTGTCTGTCTGTCTGTCCGTCCGTCCGTCCGTCCATCCATCCATCCATCCATCTATCCATCTATCTATCTACGTATCTATATAGATAGAGTCGACCTGGTTGGCGAGTTGGTATAGCGCTGGCCTTCTATGCCCAAGGTTGCGGGTTCGATCCGGGACCAGGTCGATGGCATTTAAATGTGCTTAAATGCGACAGGCTCATGTCAGTAGATTTACTGGCATGTAAAAGAACTCCTGTGGGACAAAATTCCGGCACATCCGGCGACGCTGATATAACCTCTGCAGTTGCGAGCGTCGTTAAATAAAACATAACATTAACATTATATAGATAGATAGATAGATAGATAGATAGATAGATAGATAGATAGATAGATAGATAGATAGATAGATAGATAGATAGATAGATGGATGGATGGATGGATGGATGGATGGATGGATGGATGGATGGATGGATGGATGGATGGATGGATGGATGGATGGATGGATGGATGGATGGATGGATGGATGGATGGATAGACAGACAGATAAATGAATGGATGGACGGATGGATGGACAGATGGATGGACGGATAGAACGGCGGATATAACTTATATGTAAAATATTAAAGAAAATAGAGGGAAATAGAGGAGAATGTATAGGAAAAAATAGAGGATCTATTGGAGGAGAAAATAAATTGTATTTACACGACAATGTAGAGGGTTAATCAATAAGAAAATAGAGGGATAATAGAGAGAAAGTTAAGTGAAAATAGATGGAAAAGAGACGAAATTAGAGAAGAAAGTAGCAGGAAAATAGAGGGAAGATGGATGGAATATAGAGAAGAAAATAGCGGCGGAAATAGAGGGAAGGTAGAGTAAAATCAGAGCCCAAATTGGAGAGGAAATAGAGGTGAATGAAGAGGGAAAATAAAGAGAAAATTGAGTGAGATTAGAGAGACAATAGCAGAAAAATTAAAGAGAGAATAGAGGAATAGAAATTAGAAAATGGAGAAAAAAGGGGGACTATCGAGGAGAAAATAGAGATAAAAATAGAGTAGAAATTGGAGTGAAAGTGAAGAAGGAAATAGATAAGAAAATAGAGGAAAAGTAGGGGATAAAATGGAGGAGAAAATGGAGAAAAAGTAGACGGGACAGTAGAGGTAAATTGGATTGGAATATAAAGGGAAAGTAGAGGATAAAATGGAGGATAAATAGTGGGAAGTTAGAGGGAAATAGGGGAAAATTAGAGAATTTAATAGGGGAGAGAATGGAGGGACAATAGAGGACAACATAGAAGGAAAATAGAGAAGAGTAAAGGAGAAAATAGAGGAAAAATTAGAGGGGAAACTGAGGATAAAGTAGATGAAAATAGAGGAGGAGAGACAGGAAAAATAGAAAAGGAAATACAGGGAAAATAGAGGATGAAATAGAGGGAAAATGGATGGAAAATAGAGAAAAAAATATAGGATTAAATAAACAAGAAAATAGAGGGAAGATAGACAACAAATTAGATAGAAGATAAAAGGAGAAGTAGAGTGGAAATTAGACGGAAAAAAGAGGAGACTATACAAGTAAAAAGGAGTAGAATATAAAGAAAATATAATAGATATGCAGGAGAAGGTAGAGAAAGATATGGTCAAGTAGAGGATATAATAGAGGAGAAATTAAACGGAAAATGGAGGAGGAAATAGAGGAAAAGTAGAGATAATAAATAGCAGAAATTAGAGGAAAAAAAACAAATTAGCGTGACGAGAAAGTGGAAGGAATATAGTCGAGAAATTAGAGGGTAGATAGAAGGAAAAATAGAGGAGAAATTATACAGAAGAAAAAGGAAAATGTAGAGGGTAAAAAGAGAAGAAAATGGAGGGAATATAGAACGAAAACAGAGCAGAAATCCCGGTGGAGATAGAGGAGAAAATAGAGGGAAAAAAGATTTTAATTGACGAGGGAGTAGAGGTAATATAGACTAGAAATTAGAAAGAAAAATAGAGGGGAAATTAGACCAAAGAAAGGAGAATGTAGATAAAAATAGAGAAGAAAATAGAGGAAATATAGAACGAAAACAGAGGAGAACTACAGGAGAAAGTAAAGGGAAAATAGAGGGAAGATATAGTAAATAGAAGAAAATAGGGGAAAATACAGGAGAAAGAGATGGTCTAATAGAAAATAGAGGGAAAATGGAAGCAAAATGAGAGCAGAGATGAGAAAATAGAGTTGAATATAGAGGTAAAATAGTGGTGAAAATAGTGGGAAAGTGGATCGTCACTAGTGATTATATGCGTATATAATCAGTTAATGATTTAAGACGGCGCGCGTCACTAGTGATTATATGCGCTCATTCCGTCGAATCCCGGCCACTTAGTCACTCGTAATAAGTGCACCTCTGCACATTTGTGCGTTGGACATTGTGCCACGGTCACATATCTGTGGCACAGTGCATGAGGGTTGGCCACTAAAGGGAAACTAAGAGGTGGAGCTTAAACTGAGAGGATTCAATCCGCCATCAGAATTGGAATCCGGTGTGGCTTAGTGGATAGAGCGTCAGCAAGTAGAGCTGAAAACCCTGGTTCGAATCCCGGTGTCGGAGAGAATTTTTCTCCGCTCCACCGATCCTTCATCATCCAATGTAATGCCTAATAGTTTTACTTGTGTTTGAGTGTCCTCAATAATCATTGTCATCGTCCTAACTGGGCCTAATGGCCCGTTACGGTCTCAAGCCATTATTAGAAGTCTTGATAATAATAATAACAATAATAATAATAATAATAATAATAATAATAATATCCCGAGTGAGAACAATATACTCTGTATTATTATGATGTACCGAAGTACATATATTTCCGTCAAGAATTCTGCTTAACCATATGATGAAGGATGGATAGAACAGCGAAAAATGTATACATTATTTTAATGTACCGAAGTACATATGATATTTCCATGCAGATATTCTGCGTCATCATACGATGAAAGAGTAATGGAACGGAGAAAAATTCTCTCCGGCGCCGGGATTTGAACCCGGGTTTTCAGCTCTACGTGCACGTAGAGCACGTAGAGCTGAAAACCCGGGTTCAAATCCCGGCGCCGGAGAGAATTTTTCTCCGATCCATTACTCTTCCAGCGAAAAATGTAATATGCGTATGTAATCACTTAGTGATTCAAGGCGGCGCTCATCCCGTCGGATCCCGGTCACTTAGTCATTCGTAATGAGTGCACCTCTGTACATAGTGTATTGGACATTGTGCCACTGTTACATATTCTGTGACACAGTACATGAGGGTAGACCATAAAGGGAAAACTGAGAGATAGAACTGAAACTGAGAGGATTCGATCCGGCATCGGAACTGGAATCCGGTGTGGCTTAGTGGATAAAGTGTCAGCACGTAGAACTGAAAACCCAGGTTCGAGTCCCGGTGTCGGAGAGAATTTTTCTTTGTTCTAGCCATCCTTCATCATAGTATAGGCCTACTCTGTGATTTGTTTAATATTTAGACAGAAACCGTTGGTGTGAAACCAATTCGCTGCTTCACTGCGGTATATACATTTTCATTGTTCCGATTAGCAGATTTGTTTTATTTGATGTGTAAAGAGTTGTATCATCAACAAATAACATTGAATTAATATTATCAGAAGTCGTTTACCATGATCAAGAAAAAGAAAGGATCTAAAACAGACCCTGTGGCGTATATACGATTTATAATGTTAACAGTTTTGGAATTTGCATCATTGTAGGAAAACTCTTTGAGATCGTTCTGATAGGTAAGAGATTGTTTATTTTCTAATCCGGTGACACTATATAACTTAATTTATTTTCTTTAACACCGTGGTATATTTTATATAATATTTAATTATATATATTCTATATAAAATGTAATATACATATCATCATCACGTACATAGTCAATGTAAATATTATTATTATTTTTTTTTTTGTTCTACAGAATTCTCAGTCATTAACAAATCATGTACATAGGTTCAGTTGAACCTGTTTCGTATCTTAAGATACTCTTATTGTTACCAGCGTTGTTTAGGTCTTATTTTATCTCGGTGCTCTTTAGGTTGATAGTGCAATGACATGATTATTGTGTGAAATGAATCAATGATGAGAGAAAGGAGCAGTGCCTTTGGGATTCGTCTTAATATTTATATATGCTCCTGAGGACCATTTTCCTGACTTCGTTCATACATTAACACTTTACAGACTTACTCCTAAGTAAATTTTTGCAGGGGGAAATGCCAAAAAAAAAAAAAGGGTAGACTTACATGAACGTTACAACAGCTTCCGTCTGGTAATGAGTGAGTGAACGGATTAATGGAGGAAGTGGAAGGATAAACATTTAAAAGGTACGCGAATGCATGTCCTTACAAGGGCTTCACAGGGAGCTATACCTGAAGGCTAGATTTGCATAATACATGTCACTGTTGGTCAACAAAAAACCACAATTCAAGTCACACAGAATTTGTGTGCACTCAATGTTGGTTGCTTGACGGTTGTCAGCCCACTTTGAAATCTGTGGATAAAAAGGGAGAAATTGAGTCGGTGTCTGGTAGAGTTTCTTGATAGTTCAGCTGGTAGAGCGTTGGTGCTTTTAGCCAAAGTTCCCGGGTACGATATCCGACCCCGGAACAATTTTTCCCTTGAAATTATGACCCTATTTACATTCTTGTGTCCACCAACTGATGTCATGATTTCTTGCTAACGTTCTTGAAATATCTTCTGAAATAAATGTCTGGTCTAATTGACGTAAGCCCAAAAGCCTATAACCATCAAATTGACTTGAAGAGGTTTGTATCTTAAGAGAAACCAAAGCGTCATCATGATTTACACAGAGTAAAAATTAACACATACCGATGTCTTTTTTGTAAAATTCCGCTGAGAAAAATAGTGCGAATTACATTCCCTCATCCGTGACCTACTTTGATTTGTCGTGAATGAATACACTTGTTGAACAATTGTGTTACATGCCGCAGATGAAGGTATGTCGATGTCAGCTTAGCGAATTCCTTTCTCAACAACGGATTTTTCACTACTTATGAATTTTCTTTTCGACCTTGTCATAAAGCGTTACAATATTTCCTAGAAGATCATAATAGGAGGGGTCTAGAACACAAGAAATATAAGTGGCATAAATCTAATGTAAGAAAAATGAGTTTAAAGTTAAGTGAAAATGGAAAATTGTGTGTAAAGTCTACGATGTCTGTTTTGTGCTTGGTCACATGAAGTTGTTCACAGCAGATTTTAAAGAAATAAAAAGAAAATAAGATATTAAATAACCATTTTATAATAAGACCTTGCACTTATATCACTTGTATTCCAAACTATTTTGCATATTTCATAAAAGTACAAACTAAATGCAAAAATGTTTAATGTGTAAATTACAAAATACAATCTAAATTCAAATAATTTTACGAGTATGAAAAAAATTGAAGTTTGTTTTAAACATACGGATTGTCCCATTTATTTTGCTCACCCAAATTTATTTTTATCACGCGCCTATTGAAAAAACTATTTTAGACAAAAAATTGTTTGAGTACATAGTGAGATAAATACTATGGGTATATCTTTCTTGTAACCTTGTTCAATAAGGAGATACGAGTACCGGTTATATTTTTTAAAGGCGACTTTTCATTCGATGAATCATTTAACTCCTTCAAGGCCTGTTCAAAATGTATCTCAATGTACCATTCTAATAAACGAAACAGTTGCAAAAAATATCGAACTCATAATGTACGTACTTACTGAAATTCCGAAATAAAACGACTCTTCGTAGCACTTTGTAGCACTGCAATACCATTGTTGGGCCTTGTTTCATAAATAGTACCCTAAATGGCAGATGATATGCCAGATTCTTAAGAACCATTTTTTCCCGATCTTTTGAAGGCCATACCGATACCTTTGAGGAACAGGATGTTTATGTGGTACGAGCATGGCGGATGCCCAGCACATAACGTTGTAAGAGCATGTCGTAATCTGGACTGAAAATAACATAGTAAGTGGATTGGACGTGATAAACTAGTTAGTTGACCTGCTCGTTCTCCTAACATTACGCCACTAGAATTGTTCTTTGGAGAGTGGTCAAGGATGCTGTCTAGATCGAAATATTCCAACACCACCAGAGGACATACGGCAATGTATTATTGATGTCTGTATATCCATTTAGTAGGCAACACTATGACGATCTAGGACAGCGATCATCAGTACTGTGCACCCTAGGGCTAGCGTTTCTTACCCGCGGATAAGACATTGCACTATCGTGCACCCGTGGCTGCTGGCGGGTATGCTTGCTCTCTGAGCGTATTCCGAATCTCAGCACTGAGCAATCTAATGGCATCACGGTGTTCCGAATTTCAAAGATGACTTCACTGATGCTCCATCGGTGTCGCACCGGTTCCATCAGCTTGCAGAGGTGGTGGCAGTATCCATCAGCCGCCATCAGTGAATCTGATTGGTTCTTGTATAGGGCGGGAATTAGCAGACGAATGACATCGTGTACTGTTGTGTCATGGCGGTGTGTTCTGCTGTAGCTATTGTTTGTAATGAGCACAACGTAAAAACAATACCTTAATGGCTTATGAACGAACATGTGAACGGACCAGTTATTACTACCGGTTCAAGAAATAAATTGTTTATGCTCTCTTTTCTTTGAACGAGATGACAGTATGGAAATTTCGCAAAATCTTGCTACTGTAGCACATACAACAACTTGTACAGCCGCCATGATTGAACCTTCCAGCAGTTTTTTTTATTTCGCTGCAACATGACGTCATTGACGTCCACCGGTCCGGTGAGATTCGAATATTCTGTCTGTCCCTACTGCACGACGGTGCATATTCCGAGACACTCCTTATCATTTACCCATTACGACCACTGATCTAGAACATTATTCATACGAAGATTGTAATTATGGATTAATTCTAATTGTCACCACTTTGAACAGAACATGTAAATGTGTTTTAGTAGGAGTACCAAAATGCTACAAAGTTCCATTTCACTTCGGACTTGGAGTAGGCCTATGTGTTCTGAAACAAACATTCCAGTTACTATTCTTTTCAGCATTTTCTACCATTCTAAAATTCTGGTCACATTTCCTCAATGAGTTACAGAAATTATGAATTTATGATTTGCAGTCTGTATATTGATGTTGCGGATAACATAGAATAAGAATTTGACAATGAAATTGCCCTTTTTGTCCTTCTGCGTTGAAGCTAAATGCTGTCATAAGAGTGGCTAACTTGGCAAGGACGCGACAAATTTGAACAGACAGGAAGCAACTTATTTGCAGTCTCTTATCGTTTGACTTTCATTCCACATAAACACAAATGCATTTCCATCTTTAAGTCCATAAGTGCTGAAGTAAACTCTGCAACAGCTCGAAACTGGCGTTGAGAGCTTTTTTTGTAGGTCGAAGCAGACTTCAATCGTGTAACGTCCTAATGGAAAGAATGGAGCACAATGAAATGTAACTGCAACATATCCCTTGTATACCAAACCAAAGAGCTGACTGGTGAGGTAGTTTTTCTTTACACCTCTATATTGCAACATCTACTTGAGTAAACACATAGCCTTTGTGCACTGAATAAAGGGGAACTTTAGCTTCACTCTTCTATTTAACTCAAATATTTTGAAAAGTTCACTTAGATCCCTCATATGTCCAGACAAATAGAGAATGTGCTATAGTGTAGTCATGCCCTGGAAAAAAAAAAACTTTCATGCCATAACGTCACAGTTTTTCTCTCTTGTACGACGAAAATAGGCATTTCTTGTCAAAAATCAACCATGTAATCAGCCAAAGACGAAATGAGACCACATCTAAGCTTTAGATCTCGAATTCAAGTCGCTAACTTTTGGGGTGTGGGTCAGTTGCCTCCCGTGGTCAGTTTTCACAAGCACGTTCCCTCCTTGTCGAATAAGGTACAAAGATAATAACAACTCAATTCTTTCCCGGTCACATTTTATTTGTAAATATAAACAGTTCTCTTCCGTCTCGTTCTAAAGCTCAGTTTCCTTTCGGCCAATTTTAATAAACGTGTTCCTATAAATATTTAAGATCACACGAGAATTCTGAAATATTGATCTATTGCACTGGGTATTCTTCTAAGTCCGAAACATTTTCAAGTGGATTAAATTTTCAATTTAATTTGGAATACTCATCCACTAAAAGTAAGAAAGCAGTTTTATACGTAGCTCATGCTTTGTTCTTTTTTGCCCTCAGAGCCTTGTAAAATGTAAGGTAATGTAAGCTACACAGTCTTAATACTAATAAACTGCCACAAGACTTCAGTATCATAGATCTCGCGTAACCTATAGCTTGGAGTCGAAATTGCATCGGGTAAGCTTCTACCATGATTGAACTGGTTGAAGTTTTAAGTCAGAAGACTAAGATGATTTAATTTAAATAACTGTTTTTAAATATAGTTGAAAGAACATTGAAGGGTGGTATACAAAGACGGACATGTATTACCAAGAAAAGTCTGTAAGATTAATTTGAAGTTACGTCGGTTCGCATCCTGTAAGTAGGACGGAAAGCTGTAATTTCATTGTACGGAGGGACCAGGACTACAGATTACCACTGTTTACAATTTAAATCCGGACGGAATTGGTGTGTGACATCCGTGAATTTGATTTCAGATGGGAGGGGATGAAACTACGTGTTTAGGAGAGAATCGGGCAACTCCAATCGTCTGAGCTATGTTGATGACTTGCAAGGGATTTGAAAGGTAGGCTACATGTATATTACACATAATGGAAGGTTTATTCCTCATCGGAAAGCACTTTAACACATATAATTACATGATTATAAATAATAATTAGTTAGCTTTATTATTGATTTGCATAACGATACAGAACCTTTGAAAGAATTTAAAACAATAATAAAAAAGAAATGTGAAAATATTTTGTCTTGACTTGAATCCAGTTCCGAGAAACTCAAAGAATTAAAAAAAGAAAGAAATCAGTCTGAAATACTGTTTACTAAACTCATATCCCTGACGCCATAGCTGTCAGTTCGTCGGCACCCACGCGCTCCAAGGCGTTTGCTACATGTCACACAGATTTTATGCTTTCACAGGTTCAATACTTGCAGTGCACTGAACTTCATGTGCAGAAGACGGTGAGAGTAAGCGCATTGCAACACAGTTTGTTGAAATGACGTTTTTGTTTCACAAGTTTATACTCACTTACACACACGCACAGTAATATCGATCTATCGTGTGAAAAGCACGATGAATAGCAAAATAGTGTTGAAACTGTGGCACTTCTGGTGTTTCAATATCATCGATATTTAGTTATTTAGACTATCTGCGAAGTATCGAAAATATTTACGAATCATAAAAAGAAATAGCTTAAAATCTAATGCTGGAACAATAATAGGCCTACTCTCGATATGTCAAATCTCGATTAGTAACTTACAGCATGGTTCATTATAACAATATCGAGGAAGAGTTAGAAAACTCGAGACGAAGTCGAGGCTTTTCTATTTCCGATATTCTGTTACGCACTTAACACATGTGTATTGCATAAATTTTTTGCACGATCATATTTTTAGAACTGCAAATACTTACAATTTATACGTCTTTTTTAATTGAAAATATAGAGTAAATTTATTTTTCAAGGTCTTTGTATATTTTTTCATTATATTTGTAGACCAATAGATGGCTAAGTAATCCGAAAAAAAAATATTGTTTTTTTTTTTGTTGCTCCGACATTTTAGTCAATATAACTATTATATATTCAAGGGAGTATTTATTATTTCACTAAAAGAAATAGTAAACTTTAGTATTATGATACATCCTATACATAATAGCGATGAATCTGATACTTCCATGGATATAAATGTTGAAAAGATTTGGAAAATTGGCTATAATTCATTGTAACAGCAATCAGTCGACGTGGTGTAAATCCAACTTACAATGCCTGTCATCGATAGCGGTGAGAATAACAAAAAATACGATCGTGCAAAAAAAGAGCATTTAGTAATATTGAACATATATTCTACATTCTTCTGGAATATATTCCGGTTTGTGGAACAAAAAAATAAATGGCAAATAACACTTCGATAGTAGAATTGGCTTGTATGATATGAAAGTGTTTGAAACATAGAGATATAATTTTGATATAAAAAGAAAGTGACATGGCTCGCGAAATATTGTGCCCTAAAAATTAAACTTGCCAATTTTTAGAAACCATCTAATGACTTTCTGATTTTGTACTATGTGCTTATGTAATGTTTATTTATTTATATGAAATGTAGAAGAAAAGACTATTTTCAAATTGACTGAAATAATTTCAAACCATTCATTATGTTCTAACACTGTATTAATTTTTTACCATATCTTGTGAATTTCATCTTGTTTTATTGTTGGAATGTTTTAGTCCTATAAAATTCTTATTCTAACTCGTAAAAACTATCGAGGATCAAGTATCAAAGCTTTAATTTTGATGCTTTTTTTCAAGACATTTGGTGTCATACTATTTCTGTAAGTTACATTTATATTATAATATAATATAATATTGAAGAAACTTCAAATTGAATATTAAAATCGGAGTTCATGGATTATATTTAAAATTTTATACGTGAAAAACCAATAATGATGATGATGATGATAATAATAATAATAATAATAATAATAATAATAATAATAATAATAATAATATCATCCTAATAAACAATTCTAATACATACATTTTAGTATTATTTATGTTGTACTTTATTTTTTATATCTATGTTTAATGTCAAAGCACAATAAATTTAAATTTTAAGAAAAGATTGACAATATTAGTTAATTTCTAGACCTTTTTTTATTAAGTTTTCGTAAGCAATTCGAGTCAAATTTCTGTGTTTATCTTTATGTTACGCTAAGTTTGTGTAAATGTATTACAAATTTACAAAATATTAGAGTTTTCTCTCCACAATAGTTCGTATTTGTAATGCACACTTTCCTGGTTTTCAAGTTCAGTGATGTCTTTTGCTGTCTTCTTTTGTGTTTGTTATATAGCAATGAAACTCTTGTTGTGCATAAATGAACAAGTTTATAGAATACAGTAGTGCTACTACAAATGCTACACCATTTAATTTCCGTTATTCAACATTCTCCGTATAAGACAGAGATATCAAAAAGCCTGCACTGTGTGCTGTCAAGAACCCGCACAGCATTTCCTTAAGAGCGATGTACTTTACATAAAAATTGAACCTTGTTGGATTTGTATTGCTTGTAAAATGAGCATGTAAAACAAGCGCTTTGACTTCTCTGGTATAAAATACATCAAGGTTTAATAATTTCTTCAGATATATGGAGTTTCCAATCAAAATACGAAACTAGTAACGCCAAAAGGTATCAAGATTATCTTGTACGCAGAATTTCCATCTTCTGTTCTAATACAGTAACACTGAATTCTTTTCCAATAATATGATTTCGAAAATACAATCGTAATAATTTAGTTATATTCAGAAACTTGAACTATAGGAACTACCTGTCAAAAACAATTAAAATTTCAATGGATTAGGATGAACTTTTACGTCTAAGGCTTTCCACCTTTACCTATCAAACAAGTCACCCTGTGGCTCAAACATTTTAGATAATTTGTATCCTGACTATGTTTTAGATAATTACGCAATACATTTATAGCATTCATTAATCAAAGTCGGATACGCAACGATGAAAATGTGAAAGTAGAATATTGTGATCACCGTCAATGTACTATCCAAGTGATAGCTATGCTTCTGAGGCAAAGTCTTGCACATCGGAGCTTAAATATCACAAAGAAATTTTACAGTGCTGTGTTTAAAACTGTTAGAAATTATCATTTTCTTAAAATCTCAGAGAAATAGGAATAATTCTAGTCAAGAGCAAATGTTTACTGAACAACATGCCTGTGTGAGTTTGTTATTTTCATAGAAGGCACTCTGCAGTTTCAATACGGTTCAGTACAACTTTAATACTTGCTCAAAGATAAAGAAGAATTACTTTAAATGTGTCTGTATACATATGAATGTGTTGGAACAAAACTTTCTCTTCATGTTGATTATTAGCGATCACCAATTTTCAATACAACTAATTAACGAGATTTGAGGTTAGGAGATCACACAGGCGGTTTGAAATCGTCTGTAAACAGACCATGATTAAACTCTTTTTTTTTCCTCGCTGTTATTTATACTCGCTTTAACATCTTTGGTCATATCGCGAGTTAATCAAACTCTTATTTATGAACATTCGAGCACTTTGATTGTTCTCTTCAGGAAGAAGTCACTTATCAATATGTTAAATATAGTAACTAGTGTTGTAAAATGATCTACTATAACACCAAACTTGAAAAAAAAAATAATGTAAACATTAGGGAATGAGATTATTCGTCTTCATATGAAGTACATTATAAAGTAAAATCATACGAGTTGTTGAACTGGAAACAGTCTATAATATTTGAAACTATCAAGTCTTACGATACAGTAAGTATGTTTTTGTAGTTGCATTCTATTCAACTGCACTGTATTGTAATGAATAGTTTTGAATTGTACTAAAATGCATTGCCTTATATTGCTTTATATATTGAATTTTTTTAAATTGTACTGAATTGTATTGCATTGGATTTTATTTTATTGAATTACGTTGAATTGTAATGAATCGTATTTCTTTGAGTTGTATTCATGTAAGATCATATGTATGTGTATGTTCGGATCGAATAGAGAATAAGTAAGGCAGCAAATGTTCCTTTTCTCAATCATTTTCGCACTCTGTTACCGACACTTAACAGAATATTCTGGAGTAGCATTCTTACACAAAATATACAATTATTTCATGCTGTAAAGTTGTCCAGTCCGAGCATATATTTTAATTCGCATCACGAATCAAAATTCAAGATCACCGCGAATGTCGGATGACTTGTTGAGTCAATGTCTCCCGAAGTTCCTGCTGTAATGTTGCTGGTACCACAACATGTTCTGGTAATCCGCCTCGTAGACGTCGGGTATGAGGCCCCCGGCCGCTGGGTTGTGCACCATGCTGATCGTCGCGGCGCCGAACAACCGTCGTTCGAACTCGATGAGCTGGCTGAAGAACCCCGTGTTGGGCTTGATGGATGGGCGCCTCGATCTCAAGTGTAGGAACGCCTTCCTGAGCGGCATCTTCTCGTGTTTGATGAGGTATGCGAGGCACAGCGACGCCGAGCGACTCACACCAGCCACGCAGTGCACCAGCGTCTTGCCCCCCGCACATCGAGTCTGCAACACAAGAACAGGTGTGAGGCTGATCTCAAAGATAACAAGGAAAGACATAGTCGTTATCAAATTTAGACGTGTCTGGCACACACACACGCACGCACACACATACACTTAGGAATGTTAAACTTGCTTTCTCCAGAAATCTTACATAGGTCGTAACCCAACTCCTCTCTGAAACTTAATTAATTTTATCTATAGCGAACACAAAAGAACTCTGAACATGGGATAAGTCAATTGAATGCTGGTTGAGGCGCACTGTTGTCAGAGAGATACAACGAGAGTGACAGACGGAAGATAGTAGCTCCTTTCTCTGTCTCATATTACACATATTCGCCACAGCAAACTACCGCCTTTCGTCAACTAGACAACGTTGCAGCAATCTCAGTGGGTGATTACGGAATAGCGGCTGCGTCTAGCCCCACCTCATGTTCATAGTTGATGTATGTTCACTTTAATATACCATAAGTTATTAATTTAGGAGCTCCTCAGGAATTAAAATGCCCGCTGGCTGTGCAGGGCGACCACAGTGGTGGGGCTGCCAACCTCAATGCCTCCGGCCTGCAGGGGTTGCCATTCCCAGGGACCAATGTCTTACCAAGGCTATGCGGTTGTACAAGGAATAGATGTAACAAGACTTCTATAAATATCTTTACAATGCCAGGAAGTAGGAATAAGAAATGTTGATAAACCGAGGAAATTATGCTTTCACAAAAAGGAACTAAAATGTATGGTATCAAAGTTTTCATGGAGAAAAATATTTTATTTACGAGTTCAATAAAACAATGGCCGCCTGGGATCTGCAAGCATGAGTGACGTCACGCGGTGGGTAGAAGCAGTACTGGTAGTATATGCTCGCGCATGCGCACTCTCTGTTTTACAGACGAAGCTAACGGCCGCTATGCTTCAGATTCCAGGCGACTAGTACATTAACACAATTGTACATAACTGTACGGATCGGAACTGAATGAATAATATTATCTTGCTAAATAATTAATAAACAATCTATAGAGGACATCATCTGTAAGATATCACGAATTATTTATGGACGTAGACTTAAGAGGCATAAAATCAACAAGAAGACAAATTAAGTATTAGGATAGGTAACTACAAGGGGATCTGGTGGCTAAATTCGATGGTTTGAAGTTTGGAAATACATTTGTAAAGTACAAGGGAAACACATCATGTCACGTTTTACTGTTTTTAGATGAGAGCAAGTTAAGAGTTTCAAGACCCATTATATTGTATTGTCTTCGAGTTATCATTCTTCAAATTTCTTTGGACTAGAGGTTGTTATTCTGTATAGTTTAAGTACATAAATCTACACTCTCTGAGCTATTACATGGCACATAAAGCAGAAAATCGATTATTTTGGACTTATCACGTTTGTTCCTTATGCTCTTCATTTGTATCTTTTTTTTTACTTGGTTATTTAACGACGATGTATCAACTAAGAGGTTATTTAGCGTCGATGGGATTGGTGATAGCGAGATGGTATTTGGCGAGATGAGACGATTGGGGAAAACATCGGAAAAACACAACCAGGTAATCAGCCCAAGCGGGAATCGAACCCGCGCCCGAACGCAACTCCGGATCGACAGGCAACCGCCTTAGCCGACAGAGCTACGCCGGTGGCTCTCTTCATTTGTATCTAAATAAAAAACTATATAACAGGCAAATGACAAAGTAACGACGAAAATAACTACAGATTCCGTGCGTCGTTCCTAGAAGAGGATGGTTGAGTAAATGATGTAGAGTCAAATACCCGTCAATGGAGAAAAAAAGAGTATTATTAAATTTGGAGGAAACAGGCCCATTTAAAAGGCACAAAATATAGTAAGAATTATATTACGATATTTTGCACAATTTATAGCAAATGTAGGCAAAATCGAAGAAATAAAAATGTAATTATGCGGAATATATTATGACAAATATCTCTGCCAATATAATTAACCAAGAAACTTCCAACTTTACCAACGAGATACGAAACACGCAGGTCATTCAACTATTAATTATACAAATTAAGATGCATGTCGTATATTTTCATATCCAAATAATATGTTATTTTTCCACGTAGTCACTGTCTTTCTTATTGTACTTTTTACAATTCTCTATAAACTTCTATATTCCAAAAGAAAATGTTTCGATTTCTGTTAAAATCGTAAATGCGCCGCCTCCTTCATCTCGTCGTCGATGTGAAATCTTCGTCTTCGAAGTGCGCCCTTAAACTTGCCTTGGAGTGAGGTCCGGACTACAAAGCTTCAAATTTCAGTTTATTGGTGGTGACAACAGAGGCAGCAGCAGTATGTGGTCGCGCATTATCAAACAGGTTTGAACACAAGTCCACGACGACTGAAAATTGCAGCTTCAGTTGCTGTCCGAGCACGATACTACTTTGCTGTGTTAACTGTCTCTTCTTTTTACTGACATTCTTCGAGAAGTGGTCCATTCATATTCCAGAATAAAACAGCAAAATTTTTCCGGCAAAGGACCCGACTTGAAATTTTCCTTGACAGAAGAGGACATTGCTGTCATTTTATGTACATTATTCTCTTATTTTGGATCATAACGATGAACTTAGGTTTCAACTCCGGTAACAATGCGAGCACGAGACCATTCACCTTCAGCATGGTATTGTGTCAAAAAAGCTCTGCAACTTGTACACACTTCAACTTGTGTTCATCCATCAACTGCCTTGATCTGGAGGAAAGATTGCTATATTTGAGAGCCTCTTGAATGAAGTCATGTCCAGATCCAACCTAATGTTCAATGTAGTGATAATAGTGTCCACAGAAATTCGCTTATTCTCAAGTGCGATAACTTGAGAAACATTGGCATTATTGATGAGCGACATGCATCGCGACCTTCGGCTTTCTTGAAATCTTCTACACACTTATTTCACTTGAATAATAATAATAATAATAATAATAATAATAATAATAATAATAATAATAATAATAATAATAATAATAATCACCATTATCATCATCACTCTTCCGTCAATTTTCCACTAATTCTGACCACAGAATGCAGACCAATTGAAAAACAGAACCTAAGTAAAAATTACTTTGTCTTATCAATTATACTGAAAATGTTCGTTTCCGTGAAAATAAATTTTTAAGAGATCCAAAATACTTAATTTTTCACTTCCTGAATTTTCAGTACGTGAGATAATTCCTAGCAATTTCATTTTTCTCGATTATGTAACGACACTGTATCAACTTCTATGTTATTGAGAATCGATGGAATTTCTGATAGCAAGACTATATTTGGGGAGGTAGCGTCTAGAATTCGTCATAGAGTTGGGAAAATCATTGGAAAAACTTAGTCAGGTAATTAGCCCAAGCGGGAATCAAACCCATGCCCAAGCGCAGCTATTGATTATCAAGCAAACCAGCCTATCACCTCAGTTACGTGAGTGGATAAATTCCTACCGTTGCCACACGTTTCAGTTACGGTGATGTTTCGTACTATTCACTAAAAATATAACAATATTAAAACAATGCCTCCAGTATTTACAATGTAATTTTGATAAAATCCATTTTCATAGACTGTTCCCAACCATTAATCTGGAGAATTTGTAATTCAATTTCAACTTTTATGGTTAAACATATTTATCTTTTTGCAGATTATTAAACAAATTATGTGCCAAATTTTCTTTCTTCTGAGTCTGCTAGGACATGGCTTATTCATATGAGTTGTCTCAGTTACATTAGCTGTATCGAACAAATTAATATTATTTGTACTAATTATCACCATTACAATTAATTACCATTTCTGAATATATTATGTTATAGTAAATAGTAGTAAAGTAATTACATTGTGCTACATTATCAGCATTACATAATACACATTATATTAAATAATGCTATTAGTGTATTATCATAACACATGCCAGACTACAAACAATTATTTTCACGATAGAAGTAAAACGTATACGTCATGCACCACTAAAATTCTTTGTTTATGTTACGCCAAATAAAAAAATCGTTAAGGAAGACTAAGAAATACGTCTTCCAGTAAAAGAGAGAGTTATTCAACATCACTCCACTCTGTACTATATCAATCACTGTAGGCAGAAGTCCATTATTTTGTTATTCCATCAGTAGCTGTATTGGGCTATATACAACAGAAGATTTAGGTCAAATTCATCAGCAAAAAAATAACAAGCTCTTCTGTGCCCAAAACCTGTTCATGTGATCACACTGTCATCATATTGGCCCCAGATGGTTGTAGTCTGAGTGACATAATGAAGTTAGTGGAATAATATGCAGAGGACTGCCGTGATTTGGCAACCAATACCGCGCACGAGCATCTAAAGGTTAAGAATCTCCGTCCTGAAGGTTTTGTGTTGAATGAGGTCCAACTAAATAATGTGGTATTTTGGACTTTGCTGAAAGCCGCTCTTCCATTGTTTTCAGCCTCGTAATTTTTCTACCAGGCTCGTAAAACTGTTGAATAAGGTGAGTTGCTTGGAAGGAGTCGTGGTCTATTTTAAGAGACTTTCTAGGATTCAGTCTTGGCTGCTTGGACTTAGAAACAAGTAGGGGTAAGTAAGATTTAGTATCAGCTCAGTCAGTTGTCGGGTTCTTGTCACATATAAAAAGCATTAAAGAAATACCACCAGTGTAATAAATGAATTCACAAACGCAATAAGAACAATGTCAGCTGTAACTTATTCCAGATAACTGTTTTATTAATATTCTATCTCGACAATTTAAGCACGTGTGTATGTATGTATTTTCTTAATAAACTATGCTTAATAGCTACGTATTATACAACAAATGTACTATCACCATTTTAAGTAAAAGTCTGTCAAATTAATCACGACTTTTTTTACCTCGAAACCACAAAAGTTGTCTGACGGGTTTGAAGAAATTAATATAAAATAATGCAGACTATAAAATGGGCCTATATGATGGTTAAATTCCATTACATTCATATTATTTCCATTATAACGATATATCCTATTTTATACTTGGATTTTGATACGTACGTATAGCATAAGTTGCAATAAACTACATTCAGTTAATTTTCATCATTTAAATAACTTGCGAACTCAATTATAATCCTATATATTTTGGATGTCGATTGAATTGAATCATATTAGCTCATAAATTATTACTTTTTCGCATAGCCTTTATCTCTCAAATAAATGAAATTAAATGAATGTACTATGATAGTCATTGAAATTTAACTATTGCCTAATGTTGTAGAATCATTAGTACATTTTGTCACTACTGTATTGGTTAAGACAGGTTGAGTGGAATAGAAGGCCTTGTGACCTTAACTCTGCCAGCGAAAATAAAACATACTACATTATACTGCATATTATATTATTGAGGTTCTCAAAAATTCTATTATTTATCGCTCTATGAATGATATTCTTCTTTATACCTAATTTTGTATAAATCCGCACAACATTGCTATTCGGTGATTGTAATCACAGTAATATACAGAGTATTCCGGTGAATGTGTGACAAACTTTGAGGTGTGAAATGGAACAACTTTTGCTTATAAACCCATATTCTGCAACGCTCCAGTACAAAGATACACGCCTTGAAAATAGTTTCACCCATGACTTTTATTCAATTAGTTTTTTCTCCTTTGCAGAGTGGAATGCGTGGAACGAGTAAATAACTACTGTTTTGTTGAGGAGACTCTTTTCATCTCACCTTCATTTACAATTCAAGTGCGTACAATTTTTCATATAACAAATGCACTACACACTTTACAAATGATTACAAGTCAGTACATTTTTACAAAAATAAAAATGAAGAACATTTAAAACTAACGGAAGTTTAACAGTTACGTAGTACAGTAGAAAAATGAATGAATATTTATGCAAAGATACATACGTATTGCATTCTTTTAGCGTAACCTAATGGTACGTTGAAGAACTAACTAGTAAATAATGTTTACACAAAGTACTGAAACCCCTTAGTATTACGCAATCAAAGATGGAGATACGTTCAACAGGTTGCCGTACTTCAGGCATTAAATACATGCAAGGGATGAGTCAAAACTAACATGGGAAAAACTCGCTGCTTAAATGGTATGTAGCTTCGTCCTGGAGCGTCGCCGGATATGGGTTTGTAAGCAAAAGTTGTTCCATCTGACCTACCTATCATATCTCAAAGTTTGTCACATACGCATCCGAACACTCTGTATTTTCCTATTTATGAAAACATGTGTCTAAAATTAGGTTGAAATTTGAAAATACATAAATGTTTTATAATGAGATTCCAAGTGCACTGCGTGCTTGTCAAAGGAGATACAGTGTATTTAAAACTAACAAGGGAACTCTATCACATTCTCGCCTCCAATTACCATAACACGTTCACAGAAGGTAACAGTTGGTAGGAAAAGTCCAAACGTTGCGTATTACGTTTCGCAATCGTATGTAAGACACATTAATTTGTTTTAATTTTTAACGTTTTGTGTACTATTAATGCCCTGTACTTACGTAACTCGTCAATCACCAATGTACGGCGTGACGTCTGTATATACGGATTTTTTTGAACTTCCAACACTAGAATGCTCTGGCCCGTTGCAATTGTGATAGATCACGGTAGGTTTGCTAGACTCTCTTGAGACGGCAGTGTTTACATAAATGTGTAGTACAGCTATGGCTTACAGACCGCATCGGTTACAATCCCTACGCTATTGTGGAAATTCTGAAAGAGAAAGTTTCGCGTGATTTTCAATTCGTCGTTATACAGTCATCCAGTTTTGACAGACGCTTTGCTGAACAGTTGTATGATATCTTTTTGCGTTATATACAAATGGACGGGGAAAGGAACTGGGGACCCTACCCTATTACCTCCTGGCCTAGTTGCTTCATAATCGGTGCCTTCTTGGTATCACTTGTGAGGTTCAGACCTATCTTCGGGCAGTTGACTAAACAACAACAAGGTAATTGCACTGTTAATGAGGAACAGAGCCTTTGGTGTGACAGTAGTGCAACAAAGAGCGGCTCTTCAAATACAAAAGAAACATGCAGAGAAACAACTTCCAAAGAGGAGTGCCCAGATAGTTCAATTTCTTACCATATATCTCCTTCTAAACATTCATGGTGAAGTATAAGTAAACAGTTTACAGAAAACACAATGAATTCCGTATACATAGCTGTAAAAGAACAAAAGAAGACTATAAATGCGACTGCAAGGAAATATGAAATTTCGCGAGAAAAAGGGAGTCAGATTATAGACTTTATGGATAGAGGTGGAAACAAGATGAGTAAATGCAAAAAATATTCTTGTTTTCCAAGTTCGAGGAGGTACGTGATGCCGGTGGAACGGTCCATTGTTGGGATTTACGAAAATGAACAAAAGAAGGTGCTATGCGAGTGGGACTGATAAACTTCAAAGCTTGTTATACATTTATAGAGTCTTTTAAACTCATTCTTTTAATTATGTGTTTATTTTAATAAGATTGGTGTTAGTAACATTGTATTGCGTCTTAAATGTACAGTAGGTTATCTGTGTGAGATTACGTTGCCTTAACATTAGGTGCAGAAAATGCCCTCCCTCCGCCTCAAGGAACAGTTGAACACCTCAGTCCATGCTTCTGATCGTTCGCTGGAGTATTTCGTTATTAATAATGTTGATTTCGCTCGTAATGTTCTTCTTCAAATGTTTCGAGGACGTATACTGTAGAATCTTCCCTACAGATTAAAAAAAATCCGCAGCGCCAGAACCCTTTAACACGTCCACATGCTTCTGTAGAGGTGAACGAACATCCAATCAGAACGGAAGTATGGTGTGATTAGCGAGATGATCCCTCCAGCTATTATAGCTGGTTGTCGTAGCCGGATTTCGCTACCTATCGTAGCTTCCCAAATGCATGACGATGTTTGGTGGCCACAGGTCCAATACACTGGCCAAAATTTAATAAGAAAATTTCTTCTACCATGGGAATACGAACCAGTGCGCATTTCGTAACGAAAATCCTAGGCATGATGTCTTAGACTACGATGCCACGACACGAGACTCCCTTCAGATAACCCCATAAGAAAAGGTCTGGTGAGGTAAAATCCGGTGATCTCGGTGGTCACAAGTTTCTGGAGATGTGTTCGTACAAGAAGCTTTGAATCAGCGCCATGGACTCATGTAATGTATTTAAAGTGGCACTG
The DNA here is from genome assembly GCF_040183065.1 of Periplaneta americana. Taxonomy (NCBI): domain Eukaryota; kingdom Metazoa; phylum Arthropoda; class Insecta; order Blattodea; family Blattidae; genus Periplaneta; species Periplaneta americana. The sequence continues at coordinate 94,220,753 of NC_091118.1, read as the reverse complement.
TCTTGTCGAAAGTACCATTATCGCAATGTAGTATCATTCAGTTCCTCAACGAATTACATGAAAATGCGTCGGTACTATGCGGCTTCGCTGTTCCGTCGAAGAAATCTGGATCCACTGTTCTCTCTGCTGATATTTCACAAGAAACTTTGATTTTCATTGAGTGCATGGGCGCTTCATGGATGGTATGCGGATGTTTTGCGTCCCAAATCGATGTGTTTTGCAAGTTGACGTAGTTATACAAGTGAAACTACGCCTCGTCTGAACCAGGTAATAGGCAGTATGCCAGGATTTTGAGCAGTGGTCACCTGGAACAGACGACAATATTCCAATCTTTTAGCCTTCTTAGCAGCTTTCTCACACATCGAGTACGAGTGCCGGTCTCCTGCGACTGACGCCTGATGAATTGTTTATGCTTATCAACTGAATTAATCTCCTTACTGTGTTTTGCAAATACCTGTATAGCTCAAATGATGAAAGTGCTTGCTATGCATTACAAGTTTTGTAGAGCCACCCGCCTAGCTCAGTCGGCAGACTCGCTTGCCTGCTGATGCAGAGCTGCGCTTGGGCTTGGGTTAGATTCTTGCCTGGGCTGTAACCTGATTTGATTATAAACAGTAAGGCAAATATCAGGTAAACTATGGCAAAACCTCAGTTTCACTTCACCTCGCCAAAAATTGTATAACTCTTGACTTCTTCCACATCTTGAAGCTTCAGTGCTAATGTAAGTACCATGGAATACAATAAATGAAAAAAATAAATACATGACCTGCGAAGTGACTGCTGCAGTCATTCCCGAACGTCTACAGTAGTGTTGACGAATAATTCTTGCCGATTTCATTCACAAGCTATCCAATAATTGTTTCCTACTTGTGCATTGTGTTTCTATCTGGATGGTCTCGAGTACCAAAATTCTCTGTTATGTCCATTGTGTTGCTATGACCGAGTTTGTTATCCAGTAGTTTTTCACAAGGAACAGCCGTTGTTGTAGTGCAGACGTTCTCAACTTGGTGCTCGCGAGCACCATGGTGCTCTTTTAATGACGTTTGGTGCTCTCGCCATGCGAGTAAAAATGTATTCGTGAGCATGAACGCTCCTAAGGTCCTTTTATCAATTCAAACTTCGTTGTACAGCCGGAAAAGATTGTGTTCCTATCCATCCATTATACTATTATACTATTTTAGCGACCTAATAGACCTTCCCTATTTCATGGTGTGACTGCAACATGTCTATATTTTTGTGTGACTTTACTTCGTTTATAGTGTTTTTTTTTTCCTTTTTATTTCTGTTATTGTATTTGTATTCCTGGTGTTGTGGAAGAGAAGGCCTGATGGCCTTAACTACACCAGAATAAATAAATAAATACATAAATAAATAAATAAATAAATAAATAAATAAATAAATAAATAAATAATATAACCCCTTTAAATTCAGTGTGGACTTAATCAGACAAATCAAGACTATTCAAGAGAATATGACTGCTCGTAGGAACTTCAATTGATAGGTCCCCAGTCCTCGTCAGAGTTGAAATATTTGTTTTAAAAGGAACAATTCATAACCTTTGGGGGAAAGGTGCAGAAGATTAAAAATATTTAGAAATAATGTGGAGTGTTCCTTTCAAATGTCTGGCTATAATAAGGAAAACCAATTTATGCGAAAAACTTTCTCACCTATGAAATATCTTAAGAACAAAGCACAATTAGGATTAACTGATTTACGTTTGTAGGATTGTTTATCCGTGGACATCACTAAAATTCTGAGTGACATTCAAATTCAAGGACATTATTACCCTGGTGAGTGTTTTAAAATTGTATTTATTTCATTTATGTATTCATATAGTTCTATTAAACCTATTCGATTTCATGGTGCTCGCTCACTTAGCAGCGCGTGTGAGCAGACTCACAATCTTCAAAATGTTCAGAACCCCTGCTGTAATGTGTACTGCATCTTAATTAATTCAATTATGTTTTATCCGACGATCGACACTCGCAACTGCCGAGGACATATCAGCGTCGACTGTGTATCGGAATATTGTCCCGGAGGAGTCCTTTTACATGTTAGTAAATCTACTGACGTAAGCCTGTTGCATTTAAGCTCACTTAAATATCAGGAATCGAACCCGCAATCTCGGGCACTCTACCGACTGCGTCATCCAGGCCTACTACTGCATCTTCATTGACGATAACAATGACAAAGATTACAAGATTGCTATGGCGCGTAAAGCGATAATGAACAAGCAGACAGTTGCAATTTGCGAAACAGCTGCACCATCTTGTGACTTACACTCCTACAGCACTGCGTGGCGTGAATGAAGCTTCAAGACCAACCGTGTAATTTGAAAGGAAAATTAAATACTGCAATGTTCAAATGAATGAGTTCTTGTGGTAGTGTATACTTTCCGCAGACGGTAGATCCATGACTTTTGAAATTACAATGTACAGTAGGGGCAAAAAAACCGGACCGACCCTAGTAGCTGATTTCAGACCCTTCTTCATTCCAGAGCACGATAGACTGGTAACTAAGACTTTCTTGGTTCGAATCCTGCCAGGGAAGGAAACTTTTTTTTGTTCCTTATTCAAATTTATTCCCAATACTTTTCGATTGCTGGTAAAATTCATGTTCTGGGAATAATAAGTTAATTAAGTAGTAAAATATCTCTGCAATCGAAAAGTATTGGGAATACATTTGAATAAGGAACAAAAATAAGTCTCCTTCCCAGGCAGGATTCGAACCACGAAAGTCTTAGTTACCAGTCTATCGTGCTCTGGAGTGAACAAGGCTCTGAAATCAGCTACAAGGATCGGTCCGGTTTTTTTTGCCACTACTGTACAATATATATGTGTGTGTCCTTGTATAGCCCCTACATGTGAATTATACTCGTAGCGGCATATTCAATAAATTAAAAAAACTAAATAAAGAAAAGTGTAAGGTTTATGTAAATCAGTCTATATAAACACAATAAAAAATTGAGTAATACTCAAAATATATTGATTAAAAGAAGAAGACCAAAATACAGGTTTACGTTATCTTCAGATATTTTATTAATTCATTATCACCCATATGATAATTTCAATAACACAAAGAATTCGCAACTAAACATTCGTCAAGGCTTCTTAAATCAACAGAGAGAAACAAAAGAATAAAGACACATATAATCCTACAGAGAGGGAGTTAAGATCTTCAATTCTCGTCTGTGAATTGAGTTTGTGTCCGCTCAATTTGTAGTTACAATATTAACAATGTGCTTTTCCTGCTGAAAATAAATATAGACGTTGCAATAACGTAATTTTCAGCATCGGATATTTTGGCAGCAAATAGCATCCTATTTGAGAGCTATATTTCTTGAGAAAAACAGTATATCTTACAGGTGTAGGAACAAAACAAAATATATTATATAATGTACGTATTAAAATTTATAACAGCAGATTATGACGTCATATAGTATTCACAATTGAAGGGTTCAGAGCCATAGTGGGTCAAGCACCATATATAAAAAAAACGTAGAAAACAACGGTTAAAATTAAGTGAATACCATAATTTATTGAAACATATAGCAAATAATATAAAGTGCGCACATTAAAACTAAATGATACATCAATTTTAATTAAACTTTGTCATCTACTTAATTTTAACTCTTACTTTATCCGTTTTTAATAAATGGTGCTTGACCCACTATGGCTCTGAAGCATTCAATTGAAAAGAAAAATACTGAGCATATTAAATACATTGCAGATAATATTATATGATGATAATATCAATTATAATAGTGATACTAATACTAACAATAAAATTATATCAACATATTAGGCCTACACATACGATTATACCATAGTAATTTCAAAAGTAGACATCATTAAAAAATTCAATATTTCGACATCAAAATATATACTGAGATGAAATACCTCAATCCTTTTTTGAAAGAATCTCGCTACTAAATAACCGACACACTATCAGAAAATTTATGCGTAGCAACTAAATTTATAATTTATGCGATTGAGATTATGACAATAATAATAATAATAATAATAATAATAATAATAATAATAATAGTAATAATAATCATCATCATCATCGTGAAACTGAACAAAAGCAAGTTTTATACTTACCTGTCTGACAATTTAGACTTTGATGATTGTGTTTGGAAGAAGAAATTTTATTCCCGACACACATTTGGGAATTTGTCATTATTTTCCACAACTTCCTATTATGTCCTACAATGCAAGAGGCTTAAAAGCAGACATTTCTAGGGTTAAGTAAGTTACGAGTGCGATTGGAGAGGTCAGTTGTGAACCGTTCAGGTCACTGCACTGGCATAACATCTGCGTGGTGGTAACAGCATGACTTAGCGTCAAAAGCACATCCGATTCAGAGGTTAGTGAAAATCAATCTTCTTAGTTTGTTTGTGTGTATGTATATGTGTGGAGGACCCATTAAGCTCGCTGGCACGCGAGACGAATCTCTTTCTGACTTTCTGGCACGTGAGGTTGAAGAGAGAAAGAGATACTCTAGACTATTTTGGATTGAAACGCTCGGAATTTCAGCTTTGCCTGTAGACTCTACAAAGAGTCACGTGCGCTGCTGATTCTCCTACGAATAGTTTAAAACACTGCACATACAATTCCAATGAGAGGACAAATTTATAGGCAATGTATGTGATGACTGCAACTTCTTTTCAGCCATTACATTATTTGCTATCCTATTAGAATGTATTTTCGGACGAAATACTACCGGTACTGTAGCAAATTTTCAAGACGGATTATAGAGTTCATTATTGTGTTGAATTTAATTGAAAGATAGAGGAAATGGAACGAGAAATTTAAAAGATACGCGAAAATACATCCTTACGAAAGGGAAATGGTTACTGAGAGAAACTGAATATGTGAACTCCAAGCCTGTTGTCCACTTGTCTCATTCCGGGTTTCGCTACTCCACTGAAGGAGTTCTAGAAAATTTTGAAGAGGGAAGAGTCGAAAATGGACGTAACCTTTTAGGTACCACATATAGGGCGGAGGGCGATGCCTTAGAGAAGCTGACTGCAGGACGGAGAACGAAATGTCGGAAGGTGTAGGTCTGCACATTGAAAGGTACTTTGTCTTTCCGCAGTGCAAGTTGAGCCGAGTATATATATTGGGAAAATTTGTCAGCTATGTATATCACGAAAATATCAGTCGAGAAAATAAAAATATTATCTTGAAAGGGAAACTACAATTCGTAGTAAAACTTGTATGTATGAGAAATCAATAAAAGTAAGTTACCTGCTTAAAATAATTAATTATGTACACTGAAGAAGAGATTGAAATTATAACACAATCACATGTACAATTAATCAAATCTTCAAACTAAACAAGATCCGGTAGTGAGATTTGGAGTATTCGTCTCAACGACAGGAAACATTATTTTTGCAAATTCCATTTAAATTATAAAAAAGAACTAGAAAGGAAAATAAATTTTCATTCATTCATAGATCTGTCCAAGGACAGATCCTTCACTACAGGCCCAGTATTCTCTATCTTTCCTCTTCTCCGCCTTCCTCTTCGTCTCCGCATATTATTCATGCATCTTAATGTTGTCTATCATCAGATATCTTCTTTTGCCACGAATTGTTCCCCCTTCACTATTCCTTTCAGTGCACCCTTTACTAGGCAGTTTCTTTTTAGCCAGTGACACAGCCAATTCCTTTTTCTTTTCCTGATCAGTTTCGACATTATTCTTTCTTCAACCACTCTTTCGAGCACAGCTTCATTTCTTATTTTGTCTGATACTTTCACACTGTCCATTCTTCTCCATATCCATATTTCAAATGCTGCCACTCGTTTCTCTTCACTTCGTCGTAATGTCCATGTTCCTCCCCCATACAATGCCACACTCCACACAAAGTATTCCACTAGTCTTTTCCTTAGTTCTTTTTCCAAAACTGCGTATAAAATGTTTTTTTTCTTATAAGAAATTTTTTTGCCATATAGCAATTATTTAAAAATTAAACATTACTAAACTTTTTAACTGTGAATTAAATACTTAAAAATGTTATGTCTGAGATGTAAAAAATTATAGACTTGTACATAAAAATTTTATATTATAAATTAAAAAAAGATGTGCTTCTGATGTACAAGTCTGACCTTTTATAGAAGTACACGGATAATTTATAACCGATAAAATGTTGATATGGCGCTAATGGTGCACTAATAGGATTACATTTGGATATAAATGAAACCTTATGGAAATCTACTTCATACTGTAGGTGTTTTGTTTATAAAACCTGTCTCAACAACTGCTGAACCTCGAATATCGAACCCCTATTGAAATATAGTCAGTTAAACTATTGACGTTCTTTTATAGGTTGACTTTGAAGTCAATGTGAACGATTACAACTGCGATTGGTATGACAAATAATCTACTAACGAAAAAATCGATTAGATCCATACATCCATCTTTCTATCAATACATAGAAAACAAATAAGAATTCTTAAGAATTGGTTTGTTTGCCTATTTTAATGGAAGAAAGAGCAAAAATTAAATCAAACAAAGAAGAAAAACAGAAACAGACGCTCAGAGTCAATCAAACAAATAAGGAAAACAGACACAGACGCTCAGAGTCAATCAAACAAGGAAAATAAACACAGACGCTCAGAGTCAATGAAACAAACAAGGAAAACAGACATAGACGCTCAGAGTCACTCAAACAACCAAGAAAAACAAACACAGACGCTCAGAGTCAATCAAACAAGAAAAACAAACACAGACGCTCAGAGTCAATGAAACAAACAAGGAAAACAGACACAGACGCTCAGGGTCAATCAAACAAACAAGAAAAACAGACACAGACGCTCAGAGTCAATCAAGCAAACAAGGAAAACAAACATAGACGCTCAGAGTCAAACAAACAAGAAAAACAAACACAGACGATCAGAGTCAATCAAACAAACAAGGAAAACAAACACAGACGATCAGAGTCAATCAAACAACCAAGGAAAACAAACACAGACGATCAGAGTCAATCAAACAACCAAGGAAAACAAACACAGACGCTCAGAGTCAATCAAACAACCAAGGAAAACAACACAGATGATCAGAGTCAATCAAACAACCAAGGAAAATAAACACAGACGATAAGAGGCAATCAAACAACCAAGGAAAACAAACACAGACGATCAGAGTCAATCAAACAAACAAGGAAACAGACACAGACGATCAGACTCAATCAAACAAACAAGGAAAACAAACACAGAAGCTCAGAGTCAATCAAACAACCAAGGAAAACAAACACAGACGATCAGAGTCAATCAAACAACCAAGGAAAACAAACACAGACGATCAGAGTCAATCAAACAACCAAGGAAAAGAAACACAGACGATAAGAGGCAATCAAACAACCAAGGAAAACAAACACAGACGATCAGAGTCAATCAAACAACCAAGGAAAACAAACACAGACGCTCAGAGTCAATCAAACAACCAAGGAAAACAACACAGATGATCAGAGTCAATCAAACAACCAAGGAAAATAAACACAGACGATAAGAGGCAATCAAACAACCAAGGAAAACAAACACAGACGATCAGAGTCAATCAAACAAACAAGGAAACAGACACAGACGATCAGAGTCAATCAAACAAACAAGGAAAACAAACACAGAAGCTCAGAGTCAATCAAACAACCAAGGAAAACAAACACAGACGATCAGAGTCAATCAAACAACCAAGGAAAACAAACACAGACGATCAGAGTCAATCAAACAACCAAGGAAAAGAAACACAGACGATAAGAGGCAATCAAACAACCAAGGAAAACAAACACAGACGATCAGAGTCAATCAAACAACCAAGGAAAACAAACACAGACGATCAGAGTCAAACAAACAAACAAGAAAAACAGACACAGATCCCCAGAGTCAATCAAACAAACAAGGAAAACAAACAGACGCTCAGAGCCAATCAAACAAACAAGGAAAATAGACACAGACGCTCAGAGTCAATCAAAGAAACAAGGAAAATAGACACAGACGCTCAGAGTAAATCAAACACACAAAGAAAACAAAGACAGGGGCTCAGAGTAATCACACAAACAAGGAAAGCAGGCACAGACGTTCGTAGTCAATGAAGCAAATAAGTGAAACAGACACAGACGTTCATATTCAATCAACCAAATAAGTAAAACAAACATAGACTCGCAGAGTCAATCAAACAAATACGAAGGACGGACACAGAAGAGAAGATTCAATCAAACAAAATAACAAAAAAGCAGAGACGTTTATTTATTTTATTGGGTTATTTTACGACGCTGTATCAACATCTAGGTTATTTAGCTTCTGAATGAAATGAAGGTGATAATGCGGGTGAAATGAGTCCGGGGTCCAGCACCGAAAGTTACCCAGCATTGCTCGTATTGGGTTGAGAGAAAATCCCGGAAAAAAACCTCAACCAGGTAACTTGTTCCTACCGGCATTCGAACCCGGGCCACCTGGTTTCGCGGCCAGACGCGCTGACCGTTACTCCACAGGTGTGGACAGCAGAGATGCTCAGAGTCAATCAAACAAACAAGAAAGGTAGACATACGGATAGACGAACAAGCGAATGAGAATGTCGAGAATTATTCATTGGATATCTTATAATTTGTGTTCTTTTATTTTATACTGCTCTGACCTAATTTTTAAGCCTCATTTTCTTTTGGTCGATTAAGAGCGCAAAGTAATTAACGACTCGAGTTGACAAATCAGGACTACTAGGAAAAGGCGAGAAGAGAAGAACGTCCTACCCCAGTTTGTTAAGTGTGTACACGGTCAGAGGAGTCTGGACGACAGCCAGACAATTACAGATCATTGTTGTTCATTAGCAATTTTCTCGTGTTATATATGTGCACTGATGAATGAAATCTGTTCCCTTCGGCATCAATGAAGACTTCACTCACAATATGTTTACTTCTTCCATACTAATATTAGAAGATGTATCATATAGTCATAGAATAAACTGTGTCATGCAAATGGCACATACTTCACCCTTAGTTTCTTTACGCAGTAAATAAAACAATTACTGTCAAATACTAGCATCATAATTAAGAATTTAGCTTTTGATATAATACATTCTCTCACCATCAAGGTTTTTCTTGAACTTCCTTTGGCCTTTTATATTGTGGTGATGGCTAAGCCAATGTTTCAAATCTTTACCTCTCAATTCTATATATTAGATATTGTTATTATTTCCTTTAATTGTTCTGCCGATGAAAGCAATATTCAATTTGGTCACCGGCATGGTATAAGGGCAGTGATCGTCAGCATTCGCTGAAATGGGTAACGTGTAAGCAGTGTATCTGAATATGCACCTCGTTGTTTTAAATTTTTCAAAGATGACATATCGACCATGCAAAAGTAGCAATTGTTATGGTGGTTGGTTCGTTCCCTCCAAACTCTGGGAACAGCGAAAGGCATATATTTTCGAAATCCTCGTAGCCATCCTTCCAAAGTTGTATTACAGGAACCACAGCACACATGTGGTGCCCATGAATTGTCTTGGTCTCGTATTGGTACTTCAAAGTAAACATTGTCAGCTGTATAATATTTGGTCCGTAATCAACTAGGTTAGGCGATCGACTTGCGCGATAAACGGGTCGGAATTTAAACAATGCTAATGTAACGGTGTCCCCGCGCCGTGGCGTCGCGGTCTAAGGCATCCCGCCTAGGACTCGCGTTACGGAATGCGCGCTGGTTCGAGTCCTCATGGGGGAAGAAATTTTCTCATGAAATTTCGGCCAGTGTATGGGACCGGTGCCCACCCAGCATCGTGATGCACTTGGGGAGCTAGGATAGGTAGCGAAATCCGGTTGCGAATACCAGCTATAACGGCTGGGAGGATCATCGTGCTAACCACACGATACCTCCATTCTGGTTGGATGATCGTCCACCTCTGCTTCGGCATGTGGGCGTGAGGCCAGCAGCCGGCTGGTCGGTCTAGGCCCTTCACGGGCTGTAGCGCCACGGATTATTATTATTATTGTTATTATTATTATTATTATTATTATTATTATTATTATTATTATTATTATTATTATTATTAATGTAACGGTACCGAATAAATAATTCTAGAAATTAATGATAATAATAATAATAATAATAATAATGATAATGATAATAATAATAATATTAATAGTGCAATAATTGAGCAGTTTTTATTTTTTCCATTTCTGTTAAAGGTCTGGACTAATAGCCATACGCTTTGCAATATATTCGCTCCATGTTTCCACGTTTATCTGATGCAAAGTAATTGCTGGAGTGTTTCCTGGACCTCACATTAGACAGATCTGGAGTCCATAGAGTTGGAACAAAAATGACACCACTCGAATCAAGTACCTGGCAAGCATTTTGTGATGTGCACGGCTTCCTAGACAATAAGAAGAGTGCAAATTACCGAGAGCAGATTGAGAACTTGCTACATGCATATCATAACTTAGGTGCAGAATGTCAACAAAGCTGCATTACCTGCACTCCCATGATGACTTCTTTTTGCAGAATCTAGGCGATGTGTCTGAAGAACATGGAAAAGGTTCCACCAAGACATGCAAACTATGGAATTGCGATATCAAGGAAAACGGGATACAGCCAGCTATGCGTGGGGTTTGGTCAGAGATAGTAATCAGCAACACAAAAGGAAAGCATGATCACATCTGCATTTTTAACGTACTTAATTCAAGACTGTTATTGTATAAATATGTATTGTTCATCGTAAATATTATACTATATAGTCATTATTCTTCTGGTAGGCTTAATAAATATGCATATTACTTAAACATATACAGTTTATTTCCCAAAGAACTATTGATGCTACAATGAAAATACTGATATTTCTGAACTCAGCATGTGTGATTTATCGATGTGAAACCAAAAAACCAGGAGAAACAAAAAGTTGCTCAAAATTTGTTACCCAGTGCAATATATGGAGACAAGTATTATCGCAATATTTCCTCGTAAAAACATAACTATGACAAGTTTAGAATTTCAAATGAAGTAGGTATTTTAACAATATTTTTATTTTATTTTTTCGGGAAGCTACGGAGACACATCCAGAAAGCCACGGCGACGCAGAAATTCTGGCGTAGTGGTTAGGGAATAGAATTCGATTTCTGAAACTACACTGGGTTGTGGGTCAGAATTCTGTTTGGATCGATTACATTTCTGAACTTTCCCTCAGCTGTAAGGCAAATGTCAGGTAATTGTACAGCGAATTCTTAGAGTCAACTTACCAGAATATCACCTCGTTATCACCACCACTGTCGTTAGGTAACCGCGCTGTTGATATAGCATCATTAAATAAATAATTAAAGGAGTATTCAATTGTGTCAAAAATCTTAATTTGGACTGAGTTGAGTCTAGTACAACCTTCACTAATCCCGACTGTATCATTTTGCCATTGTTACAGATAATAGTAATGTCCTGCAATGTTCGAACATGCGAGAGGCAACAAAGTCATTACAAATTTCGTCTCGTTTCATATGAAAAACTAATCTCAAGATTAGTCCTAAAATTCTTAAGCGGTAAAATCATAAAGGGGTGGGAGTTGAGGACAGGGCATTTTTTATAACAAGACGGAACAAACACGACAGGCCTCCTTCTACAGGGTTGTTTCCGATCTCTGATAACGAATTTGAATGACGGCATGTGCGTCAGGAATCACACCGACAGCTGAATTGCGGCGAGAGGTGACAGACCAGTAGGGGTTGAGATCATAATCAGAGTGCACGGTGTATCTATCGTAACAGCAATGCCCAAGAAAATCGAGCCTTTTTGGAAGAAGTAAATAACAAATCTTTCCGATGCCAAGTAAAGTTGCGTGAAAATCATAGGAATTTGAAAAAAAAAAAAAAAAAAAACGTGGTGTCGTTATTTCCAAGAAAGGCATCTTGTGTGTACCTAATAAGATTGGCAAAGGTCGGATGGTATTAATTCCAGAGTGGAAAAAGCAAGCAAATCCACCCCCCGTCACAAGTCGCCGCACCCCACGAGGTGAGCTTTACCTGTCTTATTAAGTACATAGAAGATGCCTTTCTTGGAAATAACGAAACCTCGTTTATTTGCAGGCTTCTTTTATTTTCGCTTAACTGTACTTGGCATTAGAAAGAGTTGTTATAGGCCTATACCCCTTCCGAAAAGTCTCGATATTTTCTTGGGAATTTCTGCTGTGAGTCGCCGTGCACTCTGACTATGAGATCACTACTGGTCTGTCATCTCGCGCTACAGTTCAGCTGTAGTGTGACTCCTGACGCACATGATGTCATTCAAATTCGTTATCAGAGATCGGAAACAACCCTGTACAAAGCGAACATCAGCGAATATCGAACTTCGCTATACTCGACAAACTTAAACCGAACATAGCGCATGTAATGGAAACAGCTAGCAGATAATATCAACGTTTGTCCAAAATAGAGCAAAATATTTACAGATATTTTCCCTCGAAGCGTTGCTGGTCTCACTCTTTTAGATCATCGAAAGAACGAAAATATACAACTGAATATTTCTAATTTGACTGAAAAAATACAACACAAAAACATAATTGATACCAACATACAAGAACAATTAATGACAACCAGTTACCTAAAGTAATACTGGACTATGAACCAAGAGGACACAGAAATGTAGGTAGACCAAGAACAAGATGGTTGGACGACATAAACTTTGAGACGGAACAGGCCAATAGGCCTAATCCCTGTAGTTGATGATGATTTACTGATATTTCCTCAAATTTTAATTGTGTGTTTTTCCATGTTTCATTACGTACTGTATATTTTGTTTAATAGTATCACATACTTTTCGTACCGTAACTAATTACATTTTAATTATTGTCTTTGTTTCTCCCAAGAGTAACAATTTATTACTTCAATCTGCTACGGTATACACTTGCTGCTGTGAATAGCAATGATTATTTAAGTTCGATACCTTCCTAGAGCAATACTGAAACTCGGAAAATCTTCCGGTCTCTTTACCGAATAGCCGTTAGATGAGTCAACTACAGCCGTGTCCAAAATACATAATTTTGATACTGTCTTATGATGAATGAACTACTATTAACGCAGCTGTTACAATACTTAACAACAGAAACGGGAAATTAACAATATAAATTATTCAATTACAATACATGAGCATTAAATTGGCTCTTATAGTTTTATTATCATAGATATATATGAAAAGGTCTACACTATAATTTATATGATGCTTGCAAACAAATTACAACATGGCGAGTTCCCTGCGAACTGTCAGTATCAGTAATATATTAGCGACAGATGTACCATGTTGGCATGCTGTCATACCTACGAATGCCAATCTGCTTTTCCTCGTTCTTTCACTATTACAGTTTTGTCTGATTTTCTCTTTTTAAGCGCTAAATACACAGATTCAATTTTGTCTGAAGGACAATGAGGTCAGGATCGAAATGAAGAACGCTGGGATTCTGTATGTGAAAAGTAATTATCTGCTGAGTTCTGAAGGTAGCTGTACTTGTACGTGCTTCATAAACCCCAAGCAAAGTGTGTTTCTCCCAGAAAATTGAAACATACAGGGTGATTCACGAGAATTTACCGTCCCTTACAGAGCTTATTTCCAGAAGCATTCTGAGCAAAAAATGTCATATAAAAATTCGTCCTAATCTCAATATTTTCAGAGTTACACTAATTTGAAACTTTTTTTGTAAAATACCATTATTCTTGAGTTTTAATGGTAAAAGAATATTACAGATAAAGAATGAACTATTTACGAGTAGCATTTATTTAATTAGCTAATATTCTGAAGTTAAAAATGTGTTGTGAATTTTATAGTTGCTTCGTACAGGATTCTTTTCAATATTTAACTACAAAATTACATTTTCTTACGCATTTATCACAACAATTGTTACAAATCACGCCACTCTTGTAATTCTTCAAGGCTGTACAATAGGATGCACAATTAAACTATAAAGGGTCAAGTTCCTAAAGTCGTATGATTTATAACAATTTCTGTGATAAGTGCATTAGAATGATGTCATTTTTAGTTAAAAATTGAAAAACAAAATTTGTACAAGGCAACTGACAACACAATTTTAACTTCAGAACACTAGTCAATTAAAGAAATGATACTTCTGAATAGTTCATTCCCTATTTGTAATATTCTTTTACCCTTAAAACTAAAGATAAAAGGTATTTTACAAGCAACTTCAAATTAGTGTAAGTTTGAAAATATTGAGATTAGGACAAATATTTATATGACATATTTTGCTCAGAATGTCTTCGGAAATAAGCTCCGTAAGTGACGGCAAATCCTCGTAAATCAACCTGTATAGAGAACTACAAAAGAGAATAAAGAACGGACAAACAGACAAAGACAGAGAGATAAACAGGCAGGCAGACAAGCAGACAAAACAGGCACAGACAAGGAAGAATTCTGGATAGACAGATGGACGGAAATACGAACAGACGGACAGAGAAGACAAGCAGGCAGATAGATAAAGAAGGAAAGAGAACAGAAAATAGAATGGAAGAAACAATAAAGCAGAAATTGAAGGAAGTTCATTTGTTAGGTAGGCCTAATCGTGTGGGATTGAACCAGGCACTGCCAGGGCTTAGGCAGGACGATACCTGTCAGTATCGGATTCACGAATTTCACCTGTCGGACTTAGACAATCATCACATTATATAGGGCATATACTGTAGCCTAACAGTCTTACTAATACAGTACTAAAAACTCTTATGAGTTACAGACGTTTAACTGTCATACAGTGTATAGCTCGTTTATAAGTCATTATATATATATATATATATATATATATATATATATATATATATATATATATATATATATAATATGTCGTGTATAACAAAACTGTTATAGAACTACGTTATTTGATCACAAAAGGTACAAAAAAACTGAAATTCTCTATTCCAATCGATAGATATCATTCTAATTGAAGACCTCCCTGGAATAATGGTGTAACATCAAATTTTGCTTAAGTGGGATTATAGTGGAAATAGTACGCAACATCGATGTGTTATGTGATGCTGCGATCTGCAGGTCATACTCGTAATATTAAATGAGTTAGAGACAGTTGAAAGTAGCGGTCCGTGGAATACAGATGTAACATCGGTCAAGATGGCAGCCAACTGCTCTGTTGTGGTAACTCCAATGTATAAAAAAAACTATAAATAAAGGACGTAAACGCAAGATTAACATTGACGAATGGAAGGATGTCAAAAAGAAATCATTAAAGGAGCATGGGAAGCAGTATACAATAAGAAATTGTATAGTGAAACGTGCAAAACAACTTCCAAATTGTGTAAGTGGAATAAAGATGTAACGTCATTACAAAGTCTATATTTATGTTTAATACCCGCATTGTATACTAAAGTTTCCGATGTCATTGCTAACATACAGACAAATGCATAATGTAGTCATTATTCTACTCATTATTATTACAATACAAAAAATTAGTTCTATAGGTTAGACGTAATGTTGGTGAGATTGAAATGTTATTGCATTTCATTGTATCAATTTAAGTGAAAATGAAATAAATTTGTCTTAATTTATACATATATTGAAAAGTTTAAGTTTGTATGGTATATTTGATATTTCAGGAAACTGTTTGCAAATTTAAATATGCAGGATGCAAAATTCTCGACATGACACAAAACTACGCTTGTTTACGGATTATTATAATAAGACACACGATGAGCAGCCATCATTTTTTGTTCACCAGTGCTTTGAATTGTGTGACATTGGAAGACGTTACAGAGAAGAAAATCTCTCACTTAGGCAATGTAGTTTCAAGTATTTTCTGTTCATTCGAAGTAAGAGAGTGCAAGTGTGTTTAAAGACTTTTCTTCAGGTATATGCTATCAGCTCGAAACGCATACAAATATTGCAAGCCAAAATGAAAAACAATGAACCCTTAACGGATCAAAGAGGCAAGCATATGAATCGCCCTCAACGTACCACAAATGAAACTATAGACTTGATTGTTCAACATACAGATTTCAGTCATTTCCTACTAAGGAAAGTCACTGTAGCAAAAAAAAAAAAAAAAAACTATATGCAGCTACCTTCCACCAGGTTTAAATGTATCGACACTGCATTCAATGTTTGAGGAAAAGTATCCAGGCACCCATGTATCACTTCACCAATATAGAGGTGTGTTTAGATCTAGATTCAATTTAAAATTTGGGCTTCCACGATCAGACACATGTAAAAAATGTGACAGGTATTTTGTGCAACTTTCCAATGCTACAACTGCTGAAGCGACGAGAAGGACTGAATTTGAAACAAACTTACACCACAGGAAAGCAGAACAAGCCTACGCTGTGTTGAGGGAGGAATAGAAATAGCTAGGCAAAATAAAAGTGTCGTAGTCTTATGCGCAGACATGCAGCAGGTTTTGTTTTCACCTATGTTAACACACTCCAATATATTTTATCAGAGACAGTTCTCAACTTACAACTACTGTGTTAGTAATGCTGGCTCTGGTCAAGCAACTATGCATTTATGGCATGAGGGAGTTGCAAATCGAGGAGCCTCTGAAGTTGCTTCTTGTTTATTTTCCTATATTATGCAAAATTTCAAAACTTTATCTGCTAGGGAAACAAGAAGTCTTATTGTGTGGTCGGATAGATGTGTGTCACAGAATAACAATCACAAAATGCTGTCACTTCTGAGGCATTTTGTTTTGTGGGGATATTTTTCTACCGTAGAGCAAAAATTTCTGTGCAGTGGACACAGTTTTCTGCCCTGCGACAGACATTTCGCACTAATAGAAAAACAAAAAAGGAGTGCAAAAGTTTATGTACTATTCCAATGGGTTGAAGTGATAGTGGCCGCAAGACCAAAAAATCCATCCCAGGTTACTTACATACAATCAAAGGACTTCAAAAATTTTGATACGTTGGACAAGAATGTCACTCATCCAAAAGAATTTAAAATAACAGAAGCAATGTGGCTTAAATGTTCACAAGATGATCCCTTTTCTGTTTATTTGCGAAAACCTCATGGGACTTTACAGTCATGGGTTGTGTATCCATTTCACAAAAAACAGAGTGGGAGAAATATTATACCTGTCACTATTCCACTAGCTTCACTGGAACCTTACCTATCAAAAGAGAGAAGAAACGAGATCTTACACACATGTGTGAGTTCATTATTTATATTGAGCATCGCAAGTTCTACATGGATTTACCTGTTTCCTACTAGAGTATAAGGAGTAGTGTCATATCGCGTGCTGTACTTTGATAACCTTTTTCTTACATTTTACTTTTTTTCTACTTTGCAGTGATTTTGAGCATGTGATGCCTATGTGCTATGAACATTACATTGTTCTGCCCTTAAAAATAAAGAATATTTCATTTTCGTTCATAATTTTTCTCTTACATTTTAGTCTTTTTCTACTTTGCAGTGATTTTGAGCATGTGATGCCTATGTTGATGAACATTACATTGTACTGCCCTTAGAAATAATGAATCTTTAATTTTTGCTCATTTTCATACGTTTAATTTGTTTTTTAATTGATGATACACCCTTATTCCATTGTAATCTCAAAATAATTTCTGTTATTTCAAAACTATGAACTTGAAATGTTACTATTTCTTATCTAATAATTGAATAAACCCTCAAACAAGATTATACTGGTAGCTGTAATGTTACATGACTTAAGAAGAGCCTATCAGACGTTTTTTGTTCATAACATAAAAGTATTATTTTTGTTGGTTACACCGTTATTCGAGGGAAGTCTTCAATTATTCTGTACTCTTTGATTTGTTGTTCTATGGTAACAAGGCAACAATCATCATAAAATGACAATGGATACGAACAGCTGTTAGGGAGGCGGCCATTTTTTTCTCTGTGTACAAAGTCTTGATTACATATACATATATCAGACTGGCAATCCCATGTCATGAAATGGCAACATAAAAAGAGAACAACCACAAGACCCTCCACTGTCGAAAAGGGATTCTTTTTGGTAAGGACTGCTAGATAAAAGTATAGTTGCAAGATATTACTCCATGCAATTCGATATGGTTTATAACGTGACTTCTTTTGCAATCGCAAGATGGGGGCATAGTGAAATTGATAAAAGTGATTGTCTTGAAAGCCTATTAGGCTGATCAATCTGTTATATGTGATCCGGAATAACGCTTAAATAGGAGGTTTCGTGTGTGTAACTACAGCAAAGTAATTTCTGTGTATAGTTACTTACTTACTTCTGAGCTTCACGGTCCTCTGAGACACTTGGCTTCCTTCATAATAGTTGCCCATGCCAGTCTATCTTCTGCTGTTTTTCTCCATCTTTTAACCTTCATTTCCTGTATATAGTTACACACTGCTTATAAATCCATCGCTTATGTATGGTCTATTACTAAAGTGTTCTCTCCCTACTGTGCATAAGTCTGGTATAAAAATTGTAGACCGTAAGTGCATAGATCTGTTCCAGGTCCGGCCCTCGAAAAGCAGAGTCAAGGCATTCGTTAGAACAACAAGTATTCATATCTGATTAATATATAGGTGTCTCATTCATCTTGGTCACTCAAAATAAACTTTTTCTTAGGAATCGAATGAAAACTTGTGTTTTAAAAAAAGTTGTTTAAGTCAATGAAGAATTAATACTATGGATATATCTTTCATGTAACCTTGTTCAGTAAGGAGATTTGAGAAATGGCTTCATTTTTTTAAAATGGCATAATGGGCATTTCATTCAACGAATCATTTAATCTCTTCAAGATCTGTTCAAAAATGTATCGCAATGTACCATTCCAGTAAACAAAATATTGAGCGTTGGAAAAGAATATGGAACACGTAGTTTACGTGCTTAGTGCAAGTCCGAAGTAAAATGGCACTGCAATAATATTATTGGGCCTTAATTTTTATAGATGGTACCCTAAATGGCAGACGATATGCCAAATTCTTTAGAACCATTATTCCTGATGTTTTTGAGAACATAATGGTTATGTGGTACCAGCATGATGAATGCCCAGCACATAACACCTTAAGAGGTCGTAATGTTCTTGGCCAAAAATGGCCTAGTTGGTGGATTGGACGTGGTGGAGCAGTTGACCTGTTCGTTGTCCTGGCGTTACTTCAATATATGTTTTCTTTTGGGGGCGGTCAAGGCCGCTGTCTAACGAAATGTTCGAACAACAGCACGTGACATGCAACAACGTAGTATTGATGCTTGTACTTCCAATCAGCAGGTCAGTCATTCATAAAAAATTGTAATTATTCATTAATTCCAATGGTCACTTTGTCACTTTGAGAAGGACATTGAAATTTTCTGTTTTGCAGTACAAGTAAGACAACATGGGTTATCGCATTGGCAATGGCCAAGCATGCTCCAGGTCGGATTCGAATTCAAAATTGTGGCGTCTACAAAGCGCTAAAGCTGCGCGTCTTGGCTGCTGCATACATTGCAAATGTAATAATAAGAAAACGATTAGGAATTTATATTTTCCTAAAGGGGTTTTTATTTAATATCTCTTAATTTGTTTTCAGCTAGGAAAGCAGGATTTTTAAAATAAAATAACTTTTTCAAATAGTAGTTTTACGAGAAAAAATAAGTATCCTACATGAATTACTTATATGGCGCCATTCTCGAATAGTCAGATGTCGGAGACAACACTTGATAGAACAGTAGAAATTCAACATATGAATTCCATGGATTTGAACATTTGAGGTGACACGGAGCAATGATTTTCCGTCACTATTGCACCGGTGAAGAGAAATTACGGATAGATGGTGATACGATGGAGGTTTAGAGCGGAGTACTTGCAAAAAAGCCTTCTCAACACTATATTGTCGACTCAAATTTCATTTGGAATCTCCGGAATTTAAACTTCAATCTCAAGCGTAAAATAAAGAAATCAGTAAAATAATCTCTATGAATTAATGTAAAATTAGCACTTCAAAAGTTTATCAAAAGTTGTCTATGTATTATGCAAAATCAGCTAATCAAGAAACAAATCTGTTCAATAGACCATTATTAAATTTCAATATTTCTGTGACAAATTAACAGGCGTTCTACTTGCGATAGGTATTAATATACGCCTGAATAACATGAACTCTTAAAATACATATTTTAAATCAATGGAAGCAGCTTAAATGTGCTTCCTAAGAGATATAGATGGTGACTATACATTGATATTAAAGAAATATACTACTGTAAAAGGAAATCATTAAATATTAAAAGTAAGAGTTAATTAATTCTAATCCGTGGAGATGTTGATCAAATTAGTATAGCAGTCGTTTATTTAGGCAAGTTGTCTTTAGCACACTTTTGCTTACGTCATCAGTAGAGCTACGGCATGTATCCACTGAAGAAGAAATAAAGTTTCCTACGACGCGTATAGTTAAGCGTGAAGTCATATGTCACAAACTGACTCAGGGCTGTACAGTCTCTGGTACGATAGAAGTATGGACAGGTTAACGTTATTTTGTAGTCGCTCCATGTTTATACTCTATTCTACGGCTACGTTAACTTCAATAATGTTAGAAACATCACTTGCTGCAACATTAAATACGTTATTGGAGAAATTTAATACATAAAATTACATTGTAAATTGGGAATTGTAATCGTTAAAGCAACATTGTAATACTAAAGACAGCTCTGCCATAAGATCTGCACAATCGTTCTTTAAAAAAAGAAAACTATATGAAAATTAGTCATACATTAAGAACAAATTTTCAGATGTGACCAGAATCATTAAGAGTTTAGAAAACAACAAAATATTAAAATGTCTGATATCCTGCGACTTGTAGAAGAACTTTATCAGAAAAACTGACAGAGAAGCTCCTGGGCCTTTCACAGAAAACCAGTTCTTGAGACAAATTTCGATTATGCGACAATGGTTATAAGAAATTATTCTACTTTTGAATATCTCTAGTGCTCGGGAAAAGTGGCACAAGTCAAAAATGTTAATTTTACAGGAGAAGGAAAAAAACTGCCTTCACACTGGTATATGTCGATTTGATTTCCTTCTGTATGAATTATTGCAATGGGAGAAATACTTATGTCTCTTTTCTCAAGCGAGCAGATGTTCCGTAAGTTGTCAATAAATTAATAAAAAATTGAAATTGACTTATGCCACTTTTCCCAAGCATTGCAGATACGATCTACAATATTTTATGTTCATTTCATCATACCCTGTGATATGGAGAGAAATTTTTCACGTTATAAATTAGATAATTATAACAAGAAGAGAAGCTTCATTTTTGAAATGTTAACAACAGTTAATATATATGTGTATATATACATTGCTATTCATTGCAATGTGTTTTTGCCTATTAGAGAGAAGACGACGATACAAATGAATTTTGCATTGTACAAACTATTTTCATTTACCTGATAGGTATCTTCATATCTTGTAATTTGTTATGTTTTCAAATGTACAGAACTAAGGATTATTAGCCTACAATGTAAACTATTACTGTAGCCTATACTGTAAATTTATTTCACATCACTAGTTAATACGTGCACTGTAATGTCGTTAGCTACTTACACACCCCTGTCCCTATTGCTTAGAGTTCCAGTTTACCTGGATTGCGTCCTCCACCACTCCTCCCAAACAAGCTATACTCGCAACGCGCACACATTGCAAGCATCGGGATATTTGTCCAAGGCCTAGTCATCAGCTTTTTCATATGCCAGTAGATCGTAAAATATACATTTCACTCATCCCTTACACAAAATCTTGGGCAATGATTTTCATAAAGTAACTATTTAATAGTGACTCTGGAAAACGTTTGCGGCAATAGGCCATATAACAGTAAATGCAATGTTGCTCTTACCTCTTCTATGACGTCGGCAACGAAGTCCATATGAGACAGTAGGTCGGCTGCAGGTTTGTCCTCAACCCCGACCTTGTGGTAGGCAACCTTCCGGTCGTGAGGTAGCGGCGTGTCAGGCAGTTCTGACGCAGCATTCACGACACACGTGACGCCGAGGTCAAGAAGACGCTGGGGGTTGACGGCGGGCGCGGCGCTGAGCAGCAAGGACTCCGTCACCTCGCAGATTGATGTCAAGGGCGACTGTTCGGAGACAGGCCTGCACAAGAGTGCAGCAGTGAGGATAGACTAAACCGCAACATGCTACTATTACTTATTTTCAGTTTGAGAACCAAATTCATCTTATATTTTATAGTCATGACACCAAGTATTGTGACGCTGCAAAAACTGTCTTTCATGTAAGTGCATGCCTTAAATATTCTTGTTATCCGAAAAAAAGTTTTTGAAATGCCATCTCTGTATTGCTTTGTTCGTATACAGAATGTTAAAAAAGTATCCAATATGTTTGGAGGTGCTAGTATGCATCAAAACAAGAAAATAATTTCTAATAAACATGGGTCCCACAACACATACTTTGACACTTGTTCATAGGAGGTGATCAATGTGACGTCCATTCATGGCAATGCATTCCTCTGCCCTTCGGCGTAAGGAATCACGCACTCTTTGAAATTTACCATAACTAGAAGTATAGGGGATTTAGGTTTGAAGAACGGGCAGGCCAAGGTGTGGGGCCTCCCCGATCAATCCAGCGGTCCTGAAATATCAGCGTCAGGTGTTTATGCACATTGCGGAGAAAATGTGCTGGTGTGGCATCATGCATGAACCACATCTGTAGTCTTTGCTGACATGACACATACTCCAGCAAGGTAGGCAATACGTTGATAAGAAAGTCCTGATAACGAGCCCCAGTTAATCTCTGTGATAGTACTATGGCCCTATTAATCTATCACCAAGAACGCCTGCCCATACGTTGATTGAGAATCGGTGCTCATGCCTTGTTTCTTCAACTGGATGGCGATTTTCATCAGCCCATACATGCTGATTACCAAAATTCACAGCACCATCTCTGCTGAATCCCGCTCATATCCGCAACCAAATTTTTGTTTTCAGTATTCCTTGCAACGTATCAGTACTTCATGCCAGGGGTGTCAACTGAGGTATGATTATCTGGTAGTCTGCTATATTGTAGGACATAAAAATGCATTGCCATAAATAACGTCACATTGAGCACCTCCTATGAACAAGTGTTCAGATCTCAGAAAGTATGTGTTGTGGGACCCATGTTAATTAGACATTATTTTCTTGTTTTGATACATACTATCGCCTCCTATAATATTGGATACTTTTTAACATCCTGTATAGGCCTATACAGTCTTCTTTTTTAACGGTCTTAAAACTCTTATATAGACGTTTAACAGTCTTATACTTACACAATGAATAGCTCGTTTGTAAGTCGTATGTAAATACCTCAATAATAATCATTACATACGTCGTGTATAACAGTACAACTGTTACACAGCTACGTCATAGTTTCGTCATTACTTCATTACGAAAGGTAATAGAATAACTGAGGTTCTCTATTGCATCCGATAGTGCGCGCTAGTGTGCCGCGCTAAGTATCGATAGTACAACTGGTCTGATCGATTACCAAGCTATATTTTGATCAAACGATAGAGTTACAGCAATATAATTGTAATTATTTTGTGCTCTTTGGTTTTTTGTTCTGTGGTATAAGGCGACCGTCATTATAAAATGATACGAACAGCTGTCAAAGGGGCGGCCATTTTTTCTCTATATACAACGCTTATAACTATATATAACTACTATAAGGCAACTTCTATCCATCGCTTATGCATTGTTTATTAGTAACGTTTTCTATTCAAACTTTGCATAGGTCTCGTATAAAAACTATGCGCGGTTTATTAGCAAGACCGTTAATGTTTTATGGGGTTGGTTAACATTTAACATTTATGAGTAAATTCATCAAGGAATGACAGACACAACTATTCTGCTTGACTAAACATTGTAACAGTGTCAATAAGATGATATCCTTCTCAACCTCCATTTTGATCTGAAGACTGAGATAGAGCCAATATTCGAAACGTTATGAACTCCTAATTCATTACCGGAAATGAAAAAAGTCCAATCTGCACCTCCTCTTAAAACGCACTATAGCTTGCTCCCTCTTCTACATCAACTTAAAGCACATGGTCGTTTAATTATTTGACTTTAAATTAATAATTTTGATATTACTTGTCTTTCTTACAACCCTTAATATTGAAGACTTAAATGTGCTTGTCTGGGAATTTGTTACTAGCGAGGTAATATTTTAATGAGATTAATGATTCGCACCTGCCTTATAGTTCGAAAAAAAAAAACTCAGAAAAAACCAAATCAGGTAATCGTCCGGATTAGTGCCCATACCCGAGCGCATCCTGAGATGTTGAGTCCCAACTCGATTTCTTCTCGATTTGGTTGCCTACAAATATTTATAAAATTTTGAAAAATATCTTTATTACTTGAAAGGGTAGCCTGATAGCCAAAAAAATACATATTTTTTAACGAGGCGCCTGAGGCTATCACCGCTAAATGAGAGTATTGTCGATGTGCGTACAAGCGAAACAAAGAAGCAGCAGTTGCATGGTGGCGGCATCTCTGTACGATTTGATCCTAGCACTGATGCCAGACCCTTTGTCTAGAACAGCCGTCGGAAAATTTGTACTCACGATGACATCATTGGACGTAAGCCGCAATACATAAGATGTAATATCAATCGAGGAGTATAGAGCTCTATTTGATATATTTTACGACGCTTTATCAACTACTATAGTTATTTAGCGTCTGAATGCAATGAAGGTGATAATGTCAGCGAAATATGTGCAGAGTTCGGCGCCGAAAGTTACGCAGCATTTTCTCTTAATGAGTTGAGTGAAAACCCCGGAAAAACCTCAATCAGGTAACTTGTCCCAAACAGGATTTGAACCTAAACCAGTTTGTTTCACGACCAGGCA
Organism: Periplaneta americana; assembly: GCF_040183065.1. Lineage (NCBI taxonomy): Eukaryota > Metazoa > Arthropoda > Insecta > Blattodea > Blattidae > Periplaneta > Periplaneta americana. Next base: position 94,195,975 of record NC_091118.1, on the reverse strand, counting down.
TGCTATCCGTTACTACACAGCGGTGGACTGTAGCTTAGTGATTCGCTTGTGTAGCTATTAAGATTACATGAGTACTAACTAGCAATTACACTATTTCCTCACCAGTTATTAATGAAATAATCTGTAGTGAATAATATGTGCTGTTGATATCATCGTCAAATAAAATACAGTCACTCCCATTATGTCACTTTAGAAGAGAGAAATTCGTCAAAACTCTGAATTTTCCCTCGTAGATATTATTAACTAAATGCTTTAGACGTCAGAATTGTACCAAAGAACTGAGAGGCCTATGTTCATGAAGTCTACTTAATATCTCGCTGCGACTGAGCGGATGCTAGTATCCGCCGCAAATCACACCCACTTCGAAATAAAAATAATCACAGAGGATTGTAAAAGATGAAGAAACGTTCCTATTGTATCCAACAGTAGCACAATGGCGCCGACTTACGTCAGCAAGGTTCACAACGTCGCAGTAAAACACCTACGAGTAGGGTGTGGTCGATGTTTCTATTGTGGCCAAAGTTCATTTAAGAATAACAAAAATAAACTGTATTATGTAAGAGATATATACGTAGGTTCTAATTTTACTCCCAACGTAACTAAAGAATCATCGCTTCACGCCAAAGTGTCATATAGCTACAAAGTCTGTGTGTATGTCATTAATAGACTGAGGATTTATATGCAATATAAGCTAAAAATGAGAGCTGCTATATTTCGGTAGGCGTAGTGTACATTACAGTTGAGAAAGTGTAGTTTACAGCGTTACAAAATTTAAATCTTCCAGTCTTTATCCGTTACAGCGGTTATCAAGAAATGCTGCACTTCATTTGTTTTGTCTTCTTTAAAGACTTCTGTGATTGGACATAATATGCATTTCCTTCCACTTCACAGCTAAGTGATGGGGGAACGATTAAATATATACGATGCAGCAATACTACTTTGTAGTATATATAAATCCTTAGTCTATTCATTAAATAAAGTTTTTTTTTTTCACTTGACTTATTAGAAAGTGATTAAAAATGTTACAGAGGACTCATAGGATCCCTGTAATTGCGTGAAACTTTTATGTTCTCGGTTAAGTGTTACTGTGACCTTTAGATTTGTAAGGAATTGCTTCTTATTTATAAAGATTGTGAATACATTGAGAGTGAAATGAATTTAAAGCAATCTATGTTTTATGTGATTGATAATTTGTTCTTGTTTAGTCAACTGTCCGAAGACAGGTCTGAAGCTCACAAGTGAAACCAACAAGACACCATTCATGAGGCAACTAGGCCAGAAAGTAATGGGGTAGGATGGCCAGCTCCTTTTCCCTCCATTGCATTGCATACATTGCCGACTAGCTACATATTACACTAATACAAACAATTGTTCTTCCTCTGACATATATCGCCAAATGAGATCAGCCAGAACCTCAATAAGAGGCATATTTTTTCTTTATTTATTTTTGAATGTATACAATATATTTGATTAAGTATTTACAATGTAATTACTCTGTTTTATCTGAATTGGTTCATTGGAGATCCGTTAATACGAGTCCTTGATAAGAGACATAAAAATCTAATCCATGAAAGATAGTCATTATATCCCTCTACTTTTAAACACTTTATTATCAATGTAAGAGGAGTTTGATCAGTTGTAATCAAGTGACGTCAGAATATTGCGACATGTAAATCATTCTAAACAGCTGACAACTCTTAAAACAACTGATGTCAGATGATGAATTTTTCGTAACATTTTATTCATTTAAAACTGGAGCATGTGTCCACCTATGTGGAGCAACAGTTAGTCTTCTAGACCGTGTAACGAGCGGGCCCGGGTTCAAATCCTGCTCGGGCAAATTACCTAGTTGGGTTTTTTTCTGAGGTTTTTTCTCAACCATTCAATGCAGAATTGCTGGATAACTTTCGGCGTTGGATCTCGGACTCATTTTGCCTTCATTAGTATCATTTCATTAATCACCTTAATAGTTACAGGTCGACCAGGAGGACGTGGAGGACGTGGTTCCAGGATCTCCCTATAGGCGGCTTCAGTCTCCTGGAGCTGCATATATCCAGCGAAGTCGCACGGGTATTAATAAACGGATTGAGGGTGACCGGGGGAGTGTAGCTTCCTTGAATAGATGGCGCCTTGGTGAGTCATGGAATCGACTGTGGCATGTTCTTCTGGTTAAGGATGCAGCAGATTCAGGCACATGAATTGCGAACATATGCCATCGAACTGAGGAGCCTGCAGAATAACACCACAGGCAGACGGAGGATCAGGTCTCCAGTCAAAACTGGCTGCTGTGGCTGAATCGATCTTGATCTCCTTTAACTTCTATCAAGGAATTATAACACACATTGCAGTGGTCAAATGGTTACTATGCTAGTCGTTAGATGCGAGGCTCCTGGGTTGAACCATGACTGAGATCGATGAGTATTAGAAAGAGAAAATATTTATAATGACTATCTGTCCACCGCTGTGGAGTAACGGCTAGCATGCATGACCGTGAAATGAGCTGACCCAGGTTCAAATCCTGGTTGGGACAAGTTATCTGGTTGGGGGTTTTCCGGGGTTTTACCTCAACTCATTAAGAGCAAAATAATACTGGGTAATTTTCAGAGCTGGATCCTGGATTCATTTCGCTGGGATTATCACCTTCACCTCATTTAGACGCTAAATAACCTTTGCAGTTGATAATGCGTCGTAAAATAAACAATAACATTAATTTCTCTAAGATGGATTTCTCTAAATATGGGTTTCGTGTCTTGATTTGACAAAACGTGAATCTATTTCTCTTAGAGGACTTCAGGCAAAATTTGTCGGCTATTAGAGGCCTATGTTGGATTTCAATGCTAGATAATATCTGAAGTTGAAAGTAACGTTAAATAAAATATTAGGCCATTACAATACACAAGCACATAATAAAAATCCCACCTTATTTGAAATTTTTCTTAACACAAAACTGCTGACAGGCCAAGAAATTAGAAGAATATATTCATAGGCGGTACCACAAGTGTTGCTCGTTCTGCATTGCTCGTGAACTTATTCTAAGTAAATGGATAGCACGAGTGGAGTTGTATTTGTTTAGGCTCTATCTCACGAATGTTATAACATTAAAAAGTTTGACATATAAATAAGAAATAAGTAGTTTAAAACAAAACAGTAAGTGTAATAATAAACTCACTATGTTTAGTCACATCCATATATTTCTTTTCAATGAAACTGATTCATCGTTTGTTCGTTTTGCTTGACATCGTACACCGCCAGATATAAATAGATTGAATAACCTAAATGACAATTTTGTCATTATCCAAAAGTTAAAATGACACTGTCCAAAGTTGTTAGATTATTAAAACAATATATTAAAGATATTTTTAAATACAGTAGTCACTAAAATGCGATAAATTTGTCACGATGTCAACTTAAGAACTGCAGCTAACCTTGAGAACTAGGCTGCAACAGCTGATATACACTATCTACCAAAAAGTAATTGGGCACTGTTTTTGCCTCTTTAGAACCTCGTGGTACCACCTCTTGTTGCTATAACAGCAGCCACCCTGTCAGGCATGCTCCCCACTAGTTTGTGTAGGATATCCACTGGAATGCGTCGCCATTCCTCTTGCAACATGGCACTCAGTTGGACAATGCAAGTTAGCCCCATGTTTCGGCGGCTACTATGCAGTTGTATACAGACAATAGTGTTCACCGGTTAAACTGGCCTGCACAGAGTCCTGATCTCAATCCCATTGAGCACCTTTGGGAAGAATTGGACCGGCGATTGAGGTCTCGGGAGATGCGGCCAACTTCCATTGTCTGAGTACCATGTTGCAAGAGGAATGGCGTCGCATTCCAGTGGATATCCTACACAAACTAGTGGACAGCATGCTTGACAGAGTGGCTGCTGTTACAGCAACAAGAGGTGGTACCACGTGGTTCTAAAAGGGGAAAAACAGTGCCCAATTACTTTTTGGTAGATAGTGTACCTTGTATAGAGTCAGAAAAATCGATACTTCATTTCTATTACGTAATACAAATTATGAATTTAATATTATAAAGAAGCTATTTAAACACAACTGCGGAAAAGTTATTCATAAATGTAGAAAAATTACTTTAAATCATTTAAATTAGGAAAAATAATTTAATCTCATAATTACTTTCTATAACTTCTTCCGATCGGCCAGCCATTTTTGTTTTATGACACAGCAATTCGATGCCTATTATAACTGTAATGTTAGTTATTATAGTTACTCCTGAATCCACCGAAAAAAGCTATCAGTTACGTGCTATAATTTGTATACGATAATTTTGCGTTGTCATATACGACTTTGAATGGTTGCAATTCAATGGCTTCTTACATGTCATTGATGAATGACTATATGAGTGAAACAGCATTACAGAAAAGTATTGAGATAATCGACGTCAGTTCTTTTTCCACCTCCCTAAACGCTAGAATTATGTTAATTTTTCCAAATGACTCGTATAAATAGGCCTATCGTTTTATCGGACTGATAACAATGTCAATGAAGATATTACTTGTTAAGCTTTTCCACTTTCTCTTCTCTTTAAGTCACAAGTTCTGGCTGAAATATTAGCTGAGAATTTTTTTTTATAAGCAAAGCTGTATCAATAATTTCTCTTTTTCATTTTTTTAAGGCCCCTGTTAAGAAGGTTGGACACTACTGATATGGACTGACTACAAGTCTTAATGAGGCACGGACTAGGAACAGAATAGCCCGGAATGTGAGGACAATGCTTTAAACATGTGAATGTTACTGGCAGAATGCACACCGTTATTTTGGTACAGGTACACTGCAATTAGTGTGACGATGTTTAACTTGTACGTAGGTGTCGCATATTGTTGGCTCGATGCACTCGTGTCTTCATTCTCAACATTATGTTTTAGGAACTAATTAAACGTAACACTGACAACATGCAAGCATAACTTCTCTCCTCAGGTCGTAATTTGCTACAAATATTCATTTAGTTAAGTAATATATCAGGAAAGGATAATAATGACAACAGAACATTTCATGCATTGGTCCTGTAGTTATGGAATAATAATAATCCAGCACATTGTGTGTGGATATCAAACTTTGCCTCTATATCAAAATAAATTTATCAATTAAATTATCAATAATAAAATGAATTCAGTCATTTCCTCCGTACCATAATTTGACTCACCTCCGCTTTGTAAAATGAATACATTTAATAATAATAATAATAATAATAATAATAATAATACTTACTTACTTACTGGCTTTTAAACAACCCGGAGGTTCACTGCCGCCCTCACATAAGCCCGCCATTGGTCCCTATCCTGAGCAAGATTAATCCATTCTCTGTCATCATATCCCATCTCCCTCAAATCCATTTTAATATTATCTTCCCATCTACGTCTCGACCTCCCTAAAGGTCTCTTTCACTCCGCCCTCCCAACTAACACTCTATATGCATGGATTCGCCCATACGTGCTACATGCCCTGCCCATCTCAAACGTCTGGATTTAATGTTCCTAATTATGTCAGGTGAAGAATACAATGCGTGCAATTCTGTGTTGTGTAACTTTTTCCATAGCCTGGAGGGCACTTAAAATCGTCAACGAAGAGGGGGCGAGAATATGTACTCTTTGCGGTAGAGGCGAGACATCACACCACATTTTGTCGGAGTGTGAAGCCACAGAAGCTCTGAGGAAACGATTCCTGCCAGAGTCCTTCATTACATCTAGCAGGGGGCACTTGGCGACATACGCTGTATTAAATAACGTTAAATCCTATGACAGTGTGGGAAAATTTATGGCTAAGGTTCGTCAGTTGAGGGGGGAATTGGCCGAGGGGGAGGGAGCCGATGGATAAGGGAAAGATTTATTAGTGTTGCAATGAGTAATATTAACATTGAGCGAATGATATAATTAGGGGATAATGTTCTTTTTTTTTTTGTATTTACTGTGTCTTTTGTATTTTATTGCGTGTGTATATTTTTATTTATATACTGTATTACCTTTATATTTATTATTTGGATTATTTGGTGCAGCTTCAACAAGAAATTGAATTGTTTATACAGTATATATATATATATATATATATATATATATATATATATATATATGTGTGTGTGTGTGTGTGTGTGTGTGTGTCACTGTGCGTGTGTGTTTTTCATATCTCCCTTTTATTTTATTTGTATTATTTTTGTGAAATTTGGTATAAAGTTAGGTTAGTTATAATAGTGGTAATCAATGATAACGGTAGTAATAATAATAACTATTGTTTCACTATTTTATTATTAGTAGGTATTATTTTCGTTTTGAAGACTCAAACTGTGCATAGCTACAGCACGAATGGCCGTACGAGCTCGTGCGAAGGATCTTGTATACAATGAGTTTGTATAATTTATTATGCATCAATAAATGCACTTATCTATCTAACTTTTTCCATTCTCCTGTAACTTCATCTTAGCCCCAAATATTTTCCTAAGCAACTTATTCTCAAACATCCTTAACCTATGTTCCTCTCTCAAAGTGAGAGTCCAAGTTTCACAACCATAAAGAACAACCGGTAATATAACTGTCATGTAAATTCTAACTAGCAGACTGGATGATAAAAGCTTCTCAACCGAATAATAACAGGCATTTCCCATATTTATTCTGTGTTTAATTTCCTCCCGAGTATCATTTATATTTGTTACTGTTGCTCCAAGATATTTGAACTTTTCCACCTCTTCAAAAGATAAATTTACAATTTTTATATTTACATTTCGTACAATATTCTCGTCACGAGACATAATCATATACCTTGTCTTTTCGGGATTTACTTCCAAACCTATCTCTTTACTTGCTTCCAGTAAAATTCCCGTGTAATAATAATAATAATAATAATAATAATAATAATAATAATAATAATAATAATAATAATAATAATAATAATGTGGTCAGTCGGATGCTTTTCCAATTCACTGCGAGCTAAAGCAAGGAGGTGCACTATCACCTTCACTTTTTAACTTTGCTTTAAAATATGTCATTAGGAAAGTCCAGGATTACAGACAGGGTTTGGAATTGAACGGGTTACATCAGGTGCTTGTCTATGCACATAGCGTGAATATATTAGGAGAAAATCCACAAACTATTAGGGAAAACATTTGGAGCAAGTAAAGAGATAGGTTTGGAAGTAAATTCCGAAAAGACAAGTAGGGTAAACATTGGTAATTTCGTGATAATTTCATGAAAATTAATTTAAAATGCAAATGTGTAAATATATCCTTATTCCGATTTTTTTCATCTAAAAGACGTTAATTTGCTGTACAAATCTGAACACATAAAAGATTGGACACATTCTTGAACAAGTGCCAAAAACCACTTTTACAACTTAAGCTAAAAGGTTGGTTATTTCGTGATAACCTTGGTAATTTCGTGATATTACATTGATAATTTCGTGATAGGTAGAAGAATTGTGTAAAAATTCATTAAAATCAAATGAAATTCTTATTTATTGTTACAAGACTTCAAACATAGTAATTCCCTCTAATATTCATAGGAAGAAAAGATAGAAATACATATCAACACATAATAAGAATGAAATCAAAGTAAAAATTGAAATTGAAAAGGCATCTTCTTTGCCCTGAAAGGGTGAACACTTCTATTACGTACTATACTATAGCCTATATTACTAGGGTAACTCCAAAAGTAATGCGTAACATTTGTTTAAAAATTACATTTTTATCCTACAGCTTTCCTATTTTCACAGAATGTAGATACATCCTTTAGGAACAAAATGTCACTTTTCCACATAATCCCCGTCCCTTTCAACTGCCTTACGTAACCTAGGAACGAGGGCCTGTAGACCAGCACAGTAAAAGTCTGGACCAACACGTCTGAGCCACTCTTTAGCAACGTGCACAAGGGAGTCATCTTCTAACCTCGTTCCGCGAAGGGATCCTCCAGTTTACCAAAGAGATGGTAATCGCACGGTGCCAGTTCAGGACTGTAAGGCGGTTGTTTCAGTGTTGTCTATCCGAATTTTCTGATCTGGTCTGTGGTCTTGTGACTGACATATGGCTGTGCAATTTCGTGCAATAGCAGAACATCCTGCTTCTCGCGATGTCGTCGAACACGACTCAGTCGAACTTGAAGGTTCTTGAGAGTTGCCACATACGCGTCAGAATTAATGGTGGTTCCGTATGGCATGATGTCCATAAGCAAGAGTCCTTCTGGATCGAAAAACACAGTAGCCATAACTTTTCCTGCCGAAGGTGCACTTTTGAATTTCTATTTCTTTGGTAAATTTGCATGATGCCACTCCATTGTCTGCCTCTGTCTTTGGTCCAAAATGGTGGAGCCATGTTTAATCTTGTCACAATTCTTGCAAGTAAGTCATCTAGCACTTATCATTGACACTTAGCATGATATGATAACAAATCAAACAGAAGCTACACTGAACCCATTGCGTCCCCCTTTTTCTTTTTTGTTATTACATCTTACCTTCAGATTTCTAAAATTCGTATTGTAATACAATTTTTAAAATATTATAAAATGTAACGCTTAATACTCAACAAAATTTCGCCTCAAACAGCTAAGATTTCTATCAGTAAAGCTACGCCTATATGTCGACTACATCTGTATCTAAAATTCCAAAAACATTTCCTAAAATTTCATTAAGATATAATAAATCTTTGTACCAAATATCATATGCTTATCTTTAGTAATAAGCCTGTAATGTAATTACAAACATCCACAAAATTTGTACGTCTGAGAAGTCGACCGTAACTTGCCCTCTCCAAACATAAAAGCTCACCGAAGCAGCTACAATAGTCATACAAGGCGTAGCTGTATGTTTCTGGAAAATGGACAACATATGCAATCCTTTGGCGGAAATTTGAATCTCGTAACACCATTGGTTAGTTCACGAAAGAGCAAAGAAAAAGTATTACGAAATAACCACTGCCACGAAATTACCAATATGATTATGTCTCGTGACCAGAATATTGTACGAAATGGAAATATAAAAATTGGAAATTTATCCTTTGAAGAGGTGGAAAAATTAAAATATTTTGGAGCAACAGTAACAATATAAATGACACTCGGGAGTAAATTAAACGCAGGATAAATATGGAAAATGCCTGTTATTATTCGGTTCAGAAGGTTTTGTCATACAGTTTGCTCTCAAGAAACCTGAACGTTATAATTTATAAAACAGTTATATTACCGGTTGTTCTGTATGGTTGTGAAACTTAGATTCTCACTTTGACAGAGGAACATAGGTTAAGGGTGTTTGAGAATAAGGTGCTTAGGAAAATATTTTGGGCTAAGAGGGATGAAATTACAGGAGAATGGACAAAGGTACACAATGCAGAACTGCACGCATTGCATTCTTCACCTGATATAGGAACATTAAATTCAGACGTTTGAGATGGACAGGGCATGTAGCACATATGGGCGAATCCAGAAATTCATATACCGGTAGAGTGTTAGTTAGGAGACCGGAGGGAAGAAGACCTTTGGGGAGGCCGAGACGTAGATGGGAAGATAATATTAAAATGGATTTGAGAGAGGTGGGATATGATTGTAGAGACTGGATTAATCTTACTCAGGATAGGGACCGATGACAGGCTTATGTGAGGGCGGCAATAAACCTCCGGGTTCCTTAAAAGCCATAATTAAGTAATAATAATAATAATAATAATAATAATAATAATAATAATAATAATAATAATAATAATAATAATAATTGTAATGCAATAACATATGTAGGTCACCTATATGCTTCAGCCAGTATCGCCAACCTTACTACAAATTATATCCTTAAAAAAATTCTTAACACTTAATGTAATTTTGTATAATGAGAAGCTCGTTCAATTTTCAAAATAAATTTGGCCGTTTGGAATTCAACTTTGAACTATTTTTACTGCAATGATAATAGTAATAATAATACCTAATAGTAATAATGAGAGAGTGGGAGAAAGACAAAAAAGGAAGGCAGAAAATAGGAATGATTGGAGAATGCTGGATTTGCAGTGAAAGATCTGCCCTTGGGCAGAAAGCTATGAATGAACTATGAATGAAAGTAATAATAATAATAATAATAATAATAATAATAATAATAATAATGATGATGATGATGATGATGATGATGATGATTATTATTATTATTATTATTATTATTATTATTATTATTATTTTAAGCCGCTTTCAATCCCTGAGGTTATGCAGTGTCAAAATGCAAATGGACAGCATATTTTTCCAGGGTCTCTCTGTCAGGAACGGAGTTATTTTGCCGTAAATCTATGACAAGGGACCCATTGCTTTATTGAATACGCGAACCTTGGGTCAGACGGTCTACAAGGTAAGCACTTCATCGATAACGACGCATTATTTTGTATTGGGATAAAAATCATTAACGTCAAAACTACAGACTGCAATACATAGGATGTAATCGTAGTTGCTAAAAGACGCAAGAGAACAAAGGTCAGTTTCCAATACGTATAATTTTTCATGAATAAGAGGTAATACAGTGAAAAAGTACCAAAGTCAGAAGTATGAAATCAAGAACAATCGGATCAATATGAAGCACTGTGTAGTTCCGTTAGTACCTTCTGCCACATATACACAAGTGCCGAAAAGCGTAGGCGATCTAGTTCATCAGAGACTAACTAGAGTGAACTAGTGGCGATGGGTCTACATTACACTCGTAATGAATTATGGTTATGGAGAATTGTTGGGATGTTACAATGGGAACGGAATTCCGGGAGATAAGCTCTATGTTATTCTATAAATATAGAAATTAGCAACACTGGAGATCTTTAAGTAAGAAGAAAATTCGTATTCCTTAGTTGAAAATGAGAATTCCGTAGCGTAACGGCTTGTCAATACTAGCCGCCAGACTATTGTAATGGGTGCCAGCAAAGAAATGAAAAATATTATGCAAATAACAGATGGAGGAATATTATCTAATAAACTTGACATTAATAAGGAACAGATATGTAGTGTGTTTAAGTAGAATCAGAGTAAAACTGAGTAGCAAAACATCTTTGGAATATTAGGGTCTGAATATTGAACTGAAATCCACGAAAAATACCAAAATAAAAATCCTACCTCTAGTTATTAGCTCAACTGGGAATGTAACATTATTCAGTTCAAAATTATCAGAAAAATGTTTACAAAAAACATAGAGCCACTGAATTTCAAGAAAATTCTTGTCGAAATTGCTTGCAGAAAGAAATGTCAAATATAAAATTTAAACTGTATTATTTGTGTATTTCTTTTTGTAAATAAAATATGTATGCCTGGAATCTTCAAAAGTAAGGTCGTTGTCCGTGTAAATAATATTCTAGTGGGTATAGTTAAGATATACGTAGGCCTATCTTCTTTTCCCTTTCATTTACTAGACCTGTTACGATTTCAAATAATATATAGCCTAATAATAATCATCATAATAATAATCAATAAGACTGAGATATCAATTAATAGAAACAGCTGACACAAAGTAATACCGGTAACATAGAAACAATATTCACCACGAAGTCTTATTAAATATGCAGAATTCCACAAAAATAAGTTTTGAAAAGTAGATTAATCACAGACTGCTTGTCGAATTCCAAATATAGTCTGGTAATATTTTCGAAACCAAAATACATAAGTTGTAAAGCTACAAGAACAGAGCTGAAGAACTGGGGAAGAGAGGGATGGAATCCTGGGGGAAGAGTTCGTTCCCCCTTCCGCAAGGCCGGAGCCTTCAATGACGTTTGTGTAACGTTTGGCAAACACACTGTTCTCACTTGTCTTCTCCCTCTACCGTACAATGACGCGAGGGTTGATGGGAAGGGATGAGTTACGTGTTCCGGCTTATGACGTGTGTGCTTCAACTGTAGCACAGTTTTGCATCCCTGTTTAAGAACATTATGACGGTCATCATAGTGATACAGAATAAGACCTATTACAGAGAGGCATTATAATCGGAAAGTGGAAGCCGTTAGCAGATTATGTGAAACTACTCTGAAGCCAATAGTGTCTCCAAAATTGCCACTAACATTTTAGCATAAGATATTGTTATCCATCTTTTCCACCGAATTTTGAAACAATTGGACATAACTTTGTTAACTACCAAACTAGTACACATAGAACAACTGTCTCTTCAATACGGACAACATAGTACAACAATTAGTTCAATCAATAGAAGAGATAGGTCCGAATACCTAGCCATTGATAAATGAAATGGAGTCGTGCTTACCGTGGTACCGTAATCTAAAATATCTATATTAATATAATTCTGAGGGAAAAACAGAACCTTCATTCAATAGACGAAGTTATTTTGCTGAGTACAAGCATACAATAAACATATGCTGGAAAGATTAACAAATGTGCAGAATCAGAAAATTAAATTAAGGAAATTGCCTGTACTGGCATCATTTGCCACAGTAGTAGTCAACATCTCAAGAATTTACAACTACAATGTCTTCTATCCATAACACAGAAATTTGCAAGTCTCATCACATCATCAGAAATTCTTTAATTTTAGCCATTGAAATATATATATTATAATTGTAATTGTTGCATATTTCTTGGCATTTAATGTTTATATGTTCATATGTATGTATTTATTTACACTGCACGTGGGCAAGCACCCGGTAGCAGTGGTATACACAATATAAACAATACACAATAAAATTACAATACACAGTACAATTATACAATACAAATACAATTATACAATACACAATAAAATTATATACACAATACAATAAGGATACACAATACAATTTAACACAGTAATTACAATTAATAATAATACATAAAATAACCTAATTAATAAGTGAACCTAATTTTACAATACAACCTACATATGTATAGGCACTACATAAGTTTCACATTGGTACTGATAATAGTCTTTCACTTTACTCTCATCTCACTCACTGTAGTGGCACTATGACGCATTTCACTGACACTTTAGGACATATTTCACTGACACTCTATAACACATTTCACTGACACTATAGAACACATTTAATTTACACCATAAATTATCACTGATCGGAACTATTCACTGCACTGTAAAACCATAACTTCACTGACTCACCACGCTTCACTGATACAACAGTTCAAATAAGACACATACTTACACCCTTATGAATACTTATAAACAGAACTACATTTAAGCTAAACATTTCTAGTCTAAGACCCTCTCACACGCTATTTTAAAATAATTTACAATTCAAACCAAGGGAGTAACTCGTCAGGCTAAATAAATACATATCACCTTAAAAAATTAAATGTTAAATGTCACCTTAATTTTAATTTACACTTTATACACAACTTTTTAAGTTATTCTTGAATTTCCTTAAGGAAGGACAGCCCTCAAAGACCGCTGCAGGTAGGTCATTCCAATCATTTATAGTTCTATTTATAAATGGTGATAATAATGATGGTGGTTATAATGGTTGTAGTGCTGATGGTGTTGATGTTGAGTGATGAAAACTGTGAAGAAGTTGTGTATTCGCGTGCTAACGAGGACTGCAGAGAAACGATAAAGTTCCATTGAGGTACCACGCTAAACGTTTTGTTTCGAAGTTATGTCTACAAGTCACGTCAATATTTTAGGTTTACATGATATTAAAACGGATTACTTTAACATGTTAAAATTTACTGAATTTGTTTTTAGACTATTTTTTGAATGAAATAAATGTGTGCTTATACCAAATCTGTGGGAATAAAAATTCAAGCAGAAATGACACAAAATTCTAATTCTATGTTAAAGATTTTGTTTAAGATTTTAATTGACCGTTAAGTATCCTCAGTGAGAAAAAGTTACCGACAATGGAAAACTAAAGTCCGATTAGTTTTTCGAAGATAACCAGAATCATCGATATATTCCTCAAGACTACATAAACTCACATTCGAACATAAAATAGAAAGATTTCGAATTCTACGAGTTCCGTTATTCGTTTATTATAATCGATAAGATACTTGAAATATATTTTAAAAATAATGCTACTGAGTTATATACTTGATCACATATCAGATTGGCCATTCCCACGTTATAAAATGACAACAAAAGAGAACAACCACTAGGATCTCGACTTCCGAAATTGAATTTTTTGGTAACAACCGCTAGATGGAAGTACTGCTGCAAGCTATTACTCCATGTAATTCCAGCAGGATCATAATGTGACTTCTTTTGCAGTCGCTAGATGGCAGTAGGCTATAGTGAAATTGATAAAAGTAGTTGTCTTGAAAGTGCATTAGGCTGATCTATATGTGATCAGGAGTTATACTTTGACATGGGCGCGAAACTGACGCGTGCACATTACATGCGTAAATATAGAAAATTAATACAAACTTAATATTACTGAAGCACAGGTGGATAATAATAATAATAATAATAATAATAATAATAATAATAATAATAATAATAATAATAATAATGACAGATATTTAAGGGATATTCTCATGTGCTTATTATGCAGGAGTTCATTGCTTTTGGGCCAAAATTTGTTAATTTTGTGCGATTACGAATTCTATAATGATCAAAAGCAAAATGATTTTGTGCAACAATGCTTTTGAGCCATAACCAGATGTGTTACCTCATGAATTTAGTAAATAAGTTAAATCTCTAGGTTGGCACTATTACTTGAACTTTCGATAATGACAACATGTTATCTACAGTATTTAGTCGAATTCGTTAAGCCTACAGAGCAGTTGGCAGCACTGACTTGCTATAGTCAATTAGAAACGAATGACAGCCAGGCAATGAAGCTACATTATTTCTTTAGAAACAAAATGATTATTGATATGCAGTCAGTCAATCTGTATTTATAAGGAATGATCAGTTCGTAAGAAAGACCTAATTATTGAAGATAATTCCAAATTCCGGAAAGCGTATACGTAGGCAGATGGACGAGTGCGTACCTGTACAAAACAATAATGTGAATGGAAACTAATTACGAACAGTTATCTGGAAATATAAACCAAGGCTGGCTTTTACAAACATGAAAGCAGTCAACAAAGTTTGAACCTCCAAAAATTCTTGAGTCTTGTAATCGTAAACTTAAGGTAAAAAGTCATTTGCAATAAAAACCTGATAATATTTTACATAATACTCTCAACGAGGGCAGACATACATGTGCAACAACATTACAGTTTTCTGAACAACGGTTACGTGAAGTGATGCATAGTAGAAGGCGACGCATTCTTTCAGCATTACCGTGATCACGTGACGAAGTTCATGAAGCAATACTCAAAGAATCTTTAAAGCCTTGGTTTTTTTCTGAACCGACGCATGCGAGGTACGATAATATCTACTTCGAGATACAGAAAAAATAAAATCTGAACTGTCTGATACGGAAATTTTTAATTTGACTTTAGTCCATTCTAAATATTGATATGAATAAATTGCGTTCAATATTATAGGAGAAAAGGTATCGTACAGGCCAAAAGAGAGATTGATGGAGAGTCATATAAATACACAGATGGACTGACTGCATATCAATAATCATTTCATTTGTAAAGAAATAATGTGGATAATTAAAATGTATACATTGTTTAAAATTATGACCAACTTTTTACATCACAGTAACTTCTCTAGGGCTTATATTTTATATTAAAAGGTACACGTCATGAAGGCGCTTGGATGCATGGGGACAGAGCTCCGTACTTTCATAGTGTGGGCACTAGAATGAGGTGGAGTGGTCGGCACTACACTCCGACCGCCTTTTATCCCCAGGAAACGCCCTATACTCAATTAAATAGGAATAGGCCTATCGAGGCCGTTCTGAAAGTTTTGGCAAGTAGAAAAATCCAACCGTCGCCTGGGATCTTCCAGTCCGCAGCCAGTTGCTATACTTAATAGAAAGAAGAAGTAAAATGATGGACACTGATATATATCCAATATGCAGCTGAAATTAGAATGTGTTACTTTAAGCAGAAGCAATGCTTTGATGAGGCACTACACGCACAAAATGACATCCTTAATAAAGATGTTGGCTTATACATGTTGATAAATTATGTGGACGTAGAGATGTCATGTCGACATAGCGGAGCAAATATGTTTCAAATGGATGTGAAAAATTACGACATAACGTTTGTCACGATGTTAACTCCTTTTTTCTTTACTTGTACAGTGCCACATAAAATAAACATCAATCTGTAAAACTGGTGTATTGACATGGACGGCCGCATCGAAACATTGAGATCGATAGCCAAAAGCGTCGACAATCAAAATCTTAAGTCACAAAGCCTTGTACTTAAGGAAAGCATTTACTACGGGGAAACAGTACTTAAATTGTGGACTAACTATTTATTTGCGTGTGCTTTCGATTACATAATGGTTTACAGTACCTATTCAGGATTCAAGCATCGTACGTTCATTAATTTTAATGGATGAAAAAGGTCGAAAGTAGACCTACTTCTTCTGATGTGAGAGAGAAGTAAGGACGGAGCCATGGAAACTGAAGTGTAAGATGAACTTCGTGTCTCGTGATTTTCTAAGTGGGCCATCTCGCTCCATTCTCTTTTTATTATGTCTCGAGGTTTAACACACTGCCCGTTCAGCTTCATTATCTAATTAATGGATACTTCGTACTCATCCTGATATGGGTAAAATTTAATTAATCCTTAAATTCATCATCACCTAACCTAAAAATTCATACCAAGAGTAAGAGATTCCATGCTATCTAAGGGATTTCATAAATCCACTGCCACTTTTTTCTTAGTTGATATTATACAACAATGACTAAATTATAAATTAACATCCAGAAAAATGATACATAACCAACTATTTATTTTGTAAATTTATGTGTCTCTTTTGTTATTAAATAGTCCAGATAAAATAATCCTAAATTTGTCGACTGATTAATGCAGTAAGCAAGATTCTGAATGATTTTACATACTAATAAAGTGCAAAATTTTCTGTCAAGTAACTAATGAGTGTTCCCTCTGGTATCTAAGAGTAAAATGATGTGTAAAAATCTTTGAAAGTCAACAGTCTCTCTTATCATCCTATTATGGAGAGTAATTAATTTTATCTCACCTCAGAATTAGTGATTAATTATTTTTATGAGAACAAACAAATTAGATTGAAATATTCAATCATTAATGAAATTAATTATAATAATAAATTTTTGCAAATACCACTTGTATGCTGATGAACTTCAACTGTAAGTTATATAAACATAACAAAAACTAACCTGAAGGAGACGACAGACAAATTTAATGATGACTTGACAACAATATTTTCATGGACGAAAGCATATAGACTTAAACTTAACACAGACAACTCACAGGTTATCGCATTGGGGCACGAGCTCTTGTTAAATTCGCTGTAAACTGAAAGAATTCCTAATGTAATAATGAATGGAGATATTTTAAAATATAGTAACTCAGTTAAAAATTTATGAGTAACATGATATAAATCTAAATTGGAAACTACAGGTTACACAAATCACTAAAAAGTGTTTTCGATATTCAACTCACTTAGACTGTTAAATGATATCCTCTCAGGTGCCTTCAATTTACGCTTGATAAACGCACTTGTAATACCTCAATTCGACTATTGCGACCTAAAGAAACTCTCTCATACAACGGGTCTATCGTGTGCGTTTTCATTATGTTACGAGAGGACATCGACGCCCCCGTCATAGGGGACGTGAATATTCCAGTACTATTATACGCTGACGATTTGACATTATGTTCTAAAAGTGTTAAGGGATTGCAGAAAGGACTTGACAAGCTTCAAATATACTCTAGGGACTGGGGATTGAAAGTAAATACTGAAAAGACGAAGACTATGACCTTTAAGAACGGATGTGTTTACAGTGAAACGGAGACTTGGACATACGAAGGCCGAGCACTGAACAACGTGAAAAGTTTTGTTTACTTAGAGGTAACAATGACGATGAACGGAAAATGGAATAAACATATAGACACTACAAAACATAGGGCATTGATAAAAGCGATGGAAACGCTGAAGATACGTAACAAAACCCCGGAAGTCTCTCTAAATTTATTAGATAAAGTATATAACGCGGTAGTTAGATCTACAATTACGTATGGGGCAGAAATTTGGGGTTGGGGAAGAACGGAAAAACTTAACCAGGTACAAAGCGACTTTTTAAAACGGATAGCGGGGGTGGGGAGGGGAACGGCTAACAGCGGAATCCTAAGAGAATTCGGACGCCATAGAGACTCAATAGAATGCAAGATAAAAGTTTTAAAGTACTACTTGAGGATTGTGCATGGAGATCAGTCTCTTATTAGAGCGGTCTGTTATAGGGAGCAACTCGAGAGGAGAGACCAAGTAACCTGGGCAGGTAGATTACGCAGAGGGTTGGAGGAAATAGGCATGGGATTCATAATCGGGGAAGATTGCAGGAACAAGCGAAATGTCTGGCGGAAAGTCAAGAAACGCCTAAAGGATATAGACAGGCAAATAACAGAAGGGGAATGTAGGGATAAGGTTGCTCTGGAGATCCAATCGATGATCAAAACAAATTGGGGGACCGAATTATATCTCTATGGAGGGACCAGAGAAGGTAGACTGGGTTTAATCTGGTTTCGTCTAGGAGCCTGGAGGGCACTTAAAATCGTCAACGAAGAGGGGGCGAGAATATGTTCTCTTTGCGGTAGAGGCGAGACATCACACCACATTTTGTCGGAGTGTGAAGCCACAGAAGCTCTGAGGAAACGATTCCTGTCAGAGTCCTTCATTACATCTAGCAGGGGGCACTTGGCGACATACGCTGTATTAAATAACGTTAAATCCTATGACAGTGTGGGAAAATTTATGGCTAAGGTTCGTCAGTTGAGGGGGGAATTGGCCGAGGGGGAGGGAGCCGATGGATAAGGGAAAGATTTATTAGTGTTGCAATGAGTAATATTAACATTGAGCGAATAATATAATTAGGGGATAATGTTCTTTTTTTTTTTTGTATTTACTGTGTCTTTTGCATTTTATTGCGTGTGTATGTTTTTATTTATATACTGTATTACCTTTATATTTATTATTTGGATTATTTGGTGCAGCTTCAACAAGAAATTGAATTGTTTATACTGTATATGTGTGTGTGTGTGTCACTGTGCGTGTGTTTTTCATATCTCCCTTTTATTTTATTTGTATTATTTTTGTGAAATTTGGTATAAAGTTAGATTAGTTATAACAGTGGTAATCAATGATAACGGTAGTAATAATAATAATAACTATTGTTTCACTATTTTATTATTAGTAGGTATTATTTTCGTTTTGAAGACTCAAACTGTGCATAGCTACAGCACGAATGGCCGTACGAGCTCGTGCGAAGGATCTTGTATACAATGAGTTTGTATAATTTAATATGCATCAATAAATGCACTTATCTATCTATCTATCTATCTATCTATCTATCTATCTATCTATCTATCTATCTATCTATCTATCTATCTATCAATCAATCAATCAATCAATCAATCAATCAATCAATCAATCAATCAATCAATCAATCAATCTATCTATCTATCTATCTATCTATCTATCTATCTATCTATCTATCTATCTATCTATCTATCTATCTATCTATCTATCTATCTATCTATCTATCTATCTATCTATCTATCTATCTATCTATCTATCTATCTATCTATCTATCTATCTATCTATCTATCTATCTATCTATCTATCTATCTATCTATCTATCTATCTATTTATCTGTAATGCTCGCGTCGAGATCATGTCACGTCATGCTTCCAAATGTTATCGTGGTTGCGCCTAAAGGAGCGCTGTCAGCTATACTGCCTGTCACTCTTATTCAGAATATACATTCTCTGCTCCTCAGTACCATGCTTCACGCTTCCAAAGATTGTTCATCTCAAGAGCAACTGATTTAAGTCTACTTTTAATCCTCCAACATAAAACCTCTGCATGTTCCTCATCATTTGATGTACTCCTCCGACTTTGGAATTCTCACCCGCGCGAGATCAGAGTGTGTGAGACTCTACCAACGTTTCAGAATAAACTTAGGAAGTTGTTATTAGAAAGAAACCAGACATCTTTATTATACTTTTGCTAGTATATAAGCTAGTGTTCCATATTAATCTAGTATTTTATTTTGTTCCTTAATGATTTAGTTGAATTTATTCTTATTTGTGATATTGTTTCATTAACTGTAATATGTATATATCTTGATTACATAACTTTTAACACTATATCACTTCGGAATATATATTATATGTCTTTCTCGTGGTAAATTCTATCGTGCCTGGTTAACATGTTTCGACCTGTTATGGGGCTTCTCCAGAAATGGTTGTTGCTTGTCTTGGCGCCTTTTGTTTTGTTTCCTGTGGGCGTGTGTTTGTGTAGTGTAATGTGGAGTCAAAGAGCGTGTGTGTTCTCAAATTGAGTTGTATGTTGAGAATTTCATTTCAGCAACAACCAGTTCTGAAGAAGGCTCATAACAGGTCGAAACATGTTAACCAGGTATGAAAGAATTTAACACGAGAAATACATATAGGCTAATTCATATTCCGAATATAATATGTACGTCATTTCTCTGTATTATTGTACATCGTCGTTGATGTTATGAAACCTCCTATGTGACAGTACAGAGCACAATTTTTCAGGAGGAAGAAAAAGTAATTAAACATCAATAGACCTACACTGATCTTCGATAATGTCATCATTTTAACCGACTTTTTCTACCGAATTATCTAATATTTTTGTAGGCCTATTAATATTTTATTACTTTTTCATCCTCCTGAAAGAATTATGTTCTTTACTGTCACATAGGAGATTTCATAAAATCAACAACGATATTCTATATTACGAGCAGCATAAGTTTTAAAATTGTACTGTGTTACATTGTTACTAGAATCTGTAGCATGTATCGTAGCTAATCTCATTGAATTTTAGAGGAGTGAATAACCATACTGTATATAGATTGCTATACACAAGGAAATAGTGGATGGAAATGTAGATAAATGAAAGAATAAATCGTCACAATTGACAAGTAAATTAATAAAGAAATACGAAATCGTTGTGTAAAGCAAGTTTGTCTCTTCAATTTCGATTTACTTGAAAGAATTTTAAGAAACCAGGCATCAAAGATGAGTTAAGCTAGCAATGTAACAATCCACAGTTACACGGTGGAATGATGGAAAGAGGAAGGAGAAAGAAAATGTTAGAACAAGGTAATCATAAAGAAAACGACAAATTTATTCCCAAATGTGGTAGGCAAAGCGATTTTAAGACAATCAGGGCCGTATTCATAGACATTTTTAGCGCGGGCTTTCGGTGGATGATCGGCGTTTTTCGTATTCATAAACCAGTGTTAGCGATAGGATATGATTTGAATTCTGTACAAGTAACCAGTGGATAGCCGGGGCTAGCTTAGTACGCTCGTAGCACGTGCTGCGAAATGTCTATGAATAGCACCCTACATTTTTTTTCTGCTGCTATTCACAATTACAGTATATTATACTTCCCTCACATAGATATTTAAATGAATCTTTAACTCAGAAAAGTAATTGAAATGAAACCTAATATGTAAAGGAAATATATAACTCCGATATACTATGTAGAAAGAAACGAATGGGTGACTGAAAGCCTAGATCATATATACTCAGATTGCTCGGCCTTATAGGCTCTGACGGTAACAACTTTTGTCAGATTTACTATGCTGTTATCTAGTTGTTACATAAGGAGTCACATAACTCCCATTTGAATTGCATTAGCGACTGTACTGCCATCTCGTGTTCGTTTACGGTGACATGTGGCGATCCTGGCGAGTGTGCTCTTCAAAGTGCTATCGATTTTAACATAGGGATGAGCAATCTGTTATATATATGATCTGGGCTGAAAGTCATTCATAAGAACATATTTATTTAATCAGAGATAATATTTTGAAAACATATAAAATCGATTATAAATGAAAGGTTAAAGAGTCTGGTAAGAATATTTTCTCATCAATAATATTATGCAAGTGGTGATGACAGAAAAAATAATGCGCCATAACGCCGTGCTTAAATATCTACACCTGATGAGTCTTCAGAGGTCCAGTATGTTGGAAATGCAAAAGAGAGTAGAGTACTTCAATGCTGGTGAAATGCTTTGGAAAAATTAAGGCAATTTATGGACCCAGATAAGAGGATTCGGAAAAGTTGAGAACCATCTGGTCCTTTATGGAAAAATTAAGCTCCTTGAGTAATAATTATCCATTGGTGGAGGAGAATGTATTAATTGTAATTTTAATTAATTGTAATTTGAATTTTAATTGTGTTCTTGATATTATAGCTGTAATATCCTAGTAGAGGTGATGAAACGTCCTGATGACATTATCCCTACCAGGTTAAATAAATAAACACTGCTACTGAAAAAACGCAGTGTTCACTTTGAGGAATAGGTGCAAAGGGACTCGCTACGCAACTGACATTGCCTACATATAGGAACAATGAGCAAAAATTGCAATTATGAGAAATTAGACTGCTAAAGTGCGATAACATCAACGGGACAAACTTAATTTTAGAAGACATATTAGAACATAAAATTTACACAATATCACTTTAAAAACAATACTAAAGCATGAAAGAGAAGTTTGAATTACAAAGGAAAGAGATAACTAAAAACTGAGAGCCGCAATTAAGAATTCCATAAAATTACTATTCGGGAAAATCAGATGGAGGGAATCATCGTGCTGACCACACGTCACTTCTGTACCTCTGTCGCAGCATGTGGACGTGAGGCAACAATCTTCTGATCGCCCTTGGCCGTCATGGGCTGTAGCTTCATGGACGGATAGACTCTTGAGGTTCATAAGTATGGATAGAAAATAAGTGGTGTTATAAGAGAATAAAATAAGAAATAATGTGAGGCTTGAAATCTTGCCAGGAGATAAGGACACAATTATTACAAAAAACCAACAATAATATTTCCAAAATTGGTACTATTGGGATATAGAGTAAGAAGCGAAAGAAATTCTCAACTACTTAAATATATAGATGACCGGCGTAACCCAACCGCTCTGTTAAGCCTTGATGCAACAGATCTTGTGACCTAATCTGCATTTTATTTATGGCGTGATGAACAATGATGATGCCGGTGAAGATTTTCTAGAAGAAGTCACTTATTTTATTGTAACTCTTGTCAAGTCTCTATTACTGCATATCTCCAAATAAGAAGAGTTGTATTATTCACTATATTTCATCCGGCAGGTTGCAAGGACATCATATCTGACCACTATTTGAGTGGAATACTCATTGTGAAGATAATACAGAGAAGTTTATTGTTTATTGTTTATTTCTAGTAAAATAACATGCAAAAAATACAATCTTAATTCTTCCCTGAAGGAGTAAAAACTCTTGTTCAGGGAGTTGTCTAAACACATATTTAACACAAATAAAGATAATTATTTGACACAAAGTCGGTCAAGAAAAAAATTATAGGAATAAATTAACTTTAAAAATACTATTTCAATTTTAACAATTTAACTCATACAAATACATATACATATTAAATCAATATATATATATATATATATATATATATATAAATTTAAATATAAATAATTTAAAAATTAAATTCCTAACGCTATTTTTGAAATTTCTGATACTAAAACTTTCCAAATTTGGGTATTTTCAATTATTTTATTATATAGGCTAACCTTGGACCAAAGTAGGTACCATGGGTAAGAGCTGTGTTTGTGAAACACTTTAGTTCCTCTAGTCATATAAAATCATATCTTTCAGTTCCATATTTATGAATAATAATAATAATAATAATAATAATAATAATAATTATTATTATTATTATTATTATTATTAATTATTATCTGTACTGTATTCACTCATGGGAATGCGAGGTACTTGAACTTACTCGCATGTTTGTTAGTCAAATGTGTCATTGTCAAGGAGAGAGAGTTCACGGTATGGATCCATTCTCTTGAATGATTTCCAACGTCTGGTCTATATCAGAGAAAGTGTACTCATAGCGCGCTCAAGTAAGACGTCTATTTCAACATTCGAGGTGCAAAAATACACCAACCATTTAAGTTACGTGAGTAAATATGTGCATGTGTTTTGTTGTTTGTAAGCACATATTTAATATATAACCAATTTTATTACATAAAGTGAATTAGTTTATTAATTTGGTTATCTATTTTTAGAAAAACACTGTATTTCTTGCATCGTAGGTAGTGTGTTGAAATGAAATTCGATCCACGAGATATTTTATATTCAAATATATCTTACTTTTCGTCAACTACCAATAAAATTATTAATAATAATAATAATAATAATAATAATAATAATAATAATAATAATAATAAATTCTAAGCATGAAATTGCTAATTGCAACAATATTGTAATAAAAAACAGCACACTTATGGAAATATTAAAAATATGTTGATCATGCAATTTTTGGAGTTGAAAGGAATACATACAGACACACATACGCTACATACATACAGTACATTGCATTACAATACATACCATACATACATAACAATACAAACATACACATACATACATACACACATACTTACATACATACATACATACATACATACATACATACATACATACATACATACATACAGTCACACATACACACATTCATACACACATTCATACATACATACATACATACATACATACATACATACATACATACATACATACATATTTTTGTTTTTAAAATTCCTTTAAAAAGTGTGAAAACTGCTCGACGCCTTGCAGACTCCGCAACCTGCACAACAGCAAGTTAAGCAAATTTCCGAGTTCTTTATTGCCAATCGTCAGGAACTGGAGGAAAATTCGAAAGTAAATACGCATATCCTAACCGTCTTGTATCGGGACTTGACAACGCCGTATCGAATATATGTACAATAGTTGTTAAGGCATGTAATTCACAGCACCAGCTGCCTCGTTATTTGTTTATGGCTATTTCAATTTTGCATTAATGTAGGTAAAATACAAACATTACACGACAATATTAAGAAAAGTTGGAAGCGAATACAAGGAAACAAAAAAGACGAAAGAAAAGAAAGGTATATGAAGAGAAGAAGAAGGAAGGAGGAAGAAAAGGAAAAAAGAAAGATTAAAAGTAAAGTAGAATTAATGAGTAAAAATAAAGATAGAAGTGAAAGCAGGAGAAAGGAAAGGAAAAGAAAAAAGAAAGGGAAGAATCAAAATGACTAATAAGAATGAAGAGAAAATGAGAGGGAGGAAGAAAATACTGAAATAACTAAACGAATGTATTAAAGAGAAAAGAAAGATAGATTGAAGTAATTAAATGAATGTCTTAAAGAGAAAAGGGAAAGAAAGGGCAAAGTACAAGGCAAGACAAAAGAAAGAAAACAAATGGAGTGCAAAAATGTGATACGATATTGTGGATGTATATTTTTTTAATTATTATATAGATCGGTAGGCCTACGATTTTTCTGTTCTTTCCCAGACGGGCTCCTCTGTATCTTCGAATATATCACGGCCACTACGATGCACTCGTAAAGAACTTACAATAACATTCTATACAGTACTATCTTTGCTACTGAGAGCTGTGCTCAGAGGGATGCTGAAATACAGAGAAACTCCAGCAGGGAAAATAGAAGCGACTGCGGAATCAACCGCCGCGATAATTTTGACGTGAAGTCATTTCCTAACGCCGTGGAATTAAAGGAGACTGACTCATCCTCATCTGCCTCGCTTGTCGTCAACTTTCTCGACGAAGGACTACTTGTTAATTTAATATCGACGAGTGAGAATAGAATTTGTAGTGTATACTGTAAAAATGATAGAATGCTGTATTCCTGTTGTGGAAACAACTGCATTTGCGGTTGGTGTATACGGTAAAAACGAAAGAATGCTGTATTACTGTTGTGGAAACAACGTCATTTGCGGTGGGTGTATTCTGTAAAAATGAAATAATGTTGTATTACTGTTGTGGAAACAACTGGATTTGCGGTGGGTGTATTAATACTGTAAAAAATGAAAGAATGCTGTATTCCTGTTGTGGAAACAACTTCATTTGGAATGGGTGTATAAACTGTAAAAAGGAAAGAGTGCTGTATTCCTGTTGTAGAAACAACTTCATTTGCGGTGGGTGTATACTGTAAAAATTAAAGAGTGCTGTATTCCTGTTGCGAAAACAACTGCATTTGCAGTGGGTGTATACTGTAAAAATGAAAGACTGCTGTATTCTTGTTGTAGAAAGAACTTCATTTGTGGTGTATACTCTAAAAGTGAAAGAGTGCTGTATTCCTGTTGTAGAAACAACTTCATTTGTGGTGGGTGTATACTGTAAAAATGAAAGAGTGCTGTATTCCTTTTGTAGAAACAACTTCATTTGCGGTGAATGTATACTGTAAAAATGAAAGAGTGCTGTATTCCTGTTGTAGAAACAACTTCATTTGCGGTGGGTGTATACTGTAAAAATGAAAGAGTGCTGTATTCCTTTTGTAGAAACAACTTCATTTGCGGTGAATGTATACTGTAAAAATGAAAGAGTGCTGTATTCCTTTTGTAGAAACAACTTCATTTGCGGTGAATGTATACTGTAAAAATGAAAGAGTGCTGTATTCCTGTTGTAGAAACAACTTCATTTGCGGGGTCCTTTAGGTTAAATACATTATTTTATAACTCTCTTCACATTCGTATTAGAGATGTCATTTTTTCAGTTAAGTTTAATAATGAAAAGTGTACGTGTATAAAAGTCATTAAATATACAAAGATGTTAACATTCCGTGAAGTCTTAAAAATGCTTATCGTTCAGAATGGCCGATACGGTCCTTTTAGTGTTAAAATAGTACTGTTTTATGAAAAAATGTATAGCTAGCAATTAATCACATTATATGTTCCAGTAAAATATGTTGTTTTAAATTTAGTTTTATAGACGCTTCATAGAAACTCCTCTGCAAACCCTGCTTATTGTACAATGAAATCATCATTATCTGCTAAACTAATTGAACGAATCTATTGGCAATTTGGGTTCTAATAGAAAAGAATATACGCTTGCAAACTTACATGAAAAAGATTTACATTACTCAAGGTTACTGAGATACCTAATTTTCTAATTTTTTTTCAATATCTACAGTTATGCACTTCGCAGGTTTCGAACGGAACCCCACTTCTATATTCTGCTGGTGTTGAATTTTATAGTAATTTAATAAGATATGTCGAGTTTCGAATTCTATTCTCCAGCCTGCAAAAATT
Organism: Periplaneta americana; assembly: GCF_040183065.1. Taxonomy (NCBI): domain Eukaryota; kingdom Metazoa; phylum Arthropoda; class Insecta; order Blattodea; family Blattidae; genus Periplaneta; species Periplaneta americana. The sequence continues at coordinate 94,168,842 of NC_091118.1, read as the reverse complement.
TAAGATTCAGTTTGTTAGTTTCACTTCAAAAACAGAGAGGGAATAAGAAAGAGAGATATTTCAGAATACAAAGAATTGGCCAACTGAGAGACTGTCTTCTGCTTGTTTCTATCGCCTAGTTCTTAGGGGATATTATGTATGCGTTATAATTTATGGCCTGTAACATAAATCGCGTTTTACTACTCGTAAGATCACAAATGTAGGCTACTTTAGTGCCGTGAATCATATTACAGACGGACTAATACAGTCGTTGCCCGTACAATATATCGTTTTAATGGCGGTTTGGAGTATTTTAATTATGACTAATACTTAAGTTACTGTGTCTATTAATATAATGACTGAAATAAATTATGCACTCTATATACCTAACTCGTAAAATAGTTCAAAGTTTTATATACACGTTAATACAATGTTGAAATTCTATATTATTTAAGTTTCTTTCCCAGGAATTTTATCCTTATCGGAGTTGAACCTTCTGTTTCCCAAGCAGACCACATTGATTTATGACGGGAGTTACATGAAGTGGAGTATGCATAACGATACAATACCGGTACGTTAAACAAATATCTGTACTCTAGACGAACTTCGAATGCTGTTTTCACGCAACATCAAAGATGTACGTCATTTAGTCATTATAAACATGTTAGCTTCTTTAAATCACCGTTTGTGAATCGAGAGGAAGTTACAAATACACGATATGAGGATGGTAAACTTGAGATTATCTCATTCTCAAATTAATTGAGTGTATCTCACGTCTTGTGTTGACCTGTAATGTTTTAAAAATGCCCGTGTACCATGCCGTACAAATGATCATATTGCTACTGCGAAAGTCTAGTGTTAGGAATCTAAACAAATGTGTACAGCGGCAAAAAAAAGCAGTTAATATCTTGTGACAACTTGATAATAATAATGATGATGATTATTATTACTACTTAAGGAACCCGGAGGTTCATAGCAGCCCTCACATAAGTCCGCCATCGGTTCCTATCCTAAGCAAGATTAATCCAGTCACTACAGTCATCTACAGTCATATCCCAGCTCCCTCAAATATATTTTTATATTATTCTCCCATCTACGTCTCGTTCTCCCCAAAGGTCTTTTTCCCTCCAGCCTCCCAACTAACACTCTATATGAATTTCTGGATTCGCCCATACGTGCTACACGCCCTGCCCATCACAAACGTCTGAATTTAATGTTCCTAATTATGTCAGGTGAAGAATATATTACGAGCAATTCTGCGTTGTGTAACTTTCTCCAGTCTCCTGTAACTTAATCCCTCTTAGCTCCAAATATTTACCTAAGCACCTTATTCCCAAAAGTCCTTAACCTCTGTTCCTCTCTCAAAGTGAGAGTCCTAGTTTCACAACAATACAGAACAACCGGTAATATAACTGTTTTATGAATTCTTTTAGCTTTTTTGAGAGCAGACTGTATGTCAAAAGCTTCTGAAGCGAATAATAACAGGAATTTCCCATAATTATTCTGTATTTAATTTCTTCCCGAGTGTCATTTATATTTGTTACTGTTGCCTCAAGTTATTTCAATTTTTCCACCTTTTCTAAGGATAAATTTCGAATTTTTATATTTCCATTTCGTACAATATTCTGGTCACGAGACATAATCATATGCCTTGTCTTTTTGGGATTTACTTCCAAACCTATCTCTTCACTTGCTTCAAGTAAAATTCCCGTATTTTCCCTAATACAGTAGTTTGTGGATTTTCTCCTAACTCACGCCATCCACATAGACAAGCAGTTTATGTAACCCATTCAATGATAATGATGATGATGATGATGATAATAATAATAATAATAATAATAATAATAATAATAATAATAATAATAATGATAATAAAGGAAAGTTCCAGCGAAAATATTTTCAAAATGGACGAAGATAATATAGGTATTAGCTTTTGTATGAGGGAGCAAAATAAAATAATCTTTCACCACAACTTTCAGATTATACGTATAATAAATACACACCGAAGTAAACTGAAACTTAGATATGAACTGCCACTCTCGAAATTGTATTTATGGCAACATAACTCCTTGAAGGTAGGAATATAACATGAAATTGAAATGTTTTATATCATATTGAATAAACATTGTTTATCAAATAAATCCCGACTTTGTGCCAGTCCATGGGAGTGCTGTACACCATGTTCAAAAGAAAATAACTTATGATAATCATTCATTCATTCATTCATTCATTCATTCATTCATTCATTCATTCATTCATTCATTCATTCATTCATTCATTCATTCATTCATTCATTCATTCAGTGTTCTGCCCAAGGGCAGGTCTTTCACTGCAAACCTAGCTTTCTCCAATCGTCCCTATTTTCTATCTTCCTCTTTGTCTCCTTATAGTTATCCATGTATCTTAATGTCGTCTATGATAATAATTATTATAATAAATAATTATAGCAATAACTTCACGCAGCGATTTAGGCGATTGCATTAAAACAAAGATAACTTACTGAATTTCTAGATAATTTAATATAAATCAATCTATTCATCAAACATTTATAAATGTACTTTTCATAATTGTTAACACGTTAAGAAATGTAATCATAATGATTTAGCATTGACTTTCAGAAACTGTACACTTGTTCTGTTACGTTAAAATTATTGCGAAGATAGATACTCATTAGTAGTGGGACTGCTTTATTACGCGAAAGAATAGCAAAAGGCGTAAGGCTTAACACAACCCAGGGCTAGCACAAGACAAAGAACACACCCATTTCAATTTCTGAGGGAGATAATCTTCACTTCTGTATATAAAATCGAACATGGGCCCGCTGAATTAGTAGTCATTAACACTACCAGTTTAGTACAGATTTAATTCTAGTGTTGTAAAGAACAATTGAATAATCTCTTAAACTTATCAGGAAGAAAGAAAAGAATTGGCTTGGTCAATGGCTGAAAAGAAACTGCCTACTAAAGGATGCATTGGTAGGAATGGTGAACGGATGAAACGTTCGAGGCAGAAGAAGATATAAGATGATAGACAACATTAAGATATATATGGACCGTATGCGGATACTAAGAGGAATTCGGTAAAGAGGGAAAATTGGAGAAGACTTGGTTTGCAGCAAAGAACTTTTCCTTGAGCAGAAAAGTACGGATAAAAATTAATGTACTGTTTAAAAGAAGAAAAGTGCTATTTGTATATAGTAATGCTGTACGGTAAGTTACTGTTCAGGAATTGCAATTCAGATTAGACACGAAGCATTTAAATGTGAATCTGTCAGAATTTTTGCAAGGCAACAGAGAAAACAACATCTACATTACAATAAAAAGAATGCTCATGAAGTTTTTACATTGTTATAAATAATGTGACATTCTTAATCATTAAAAATACACAAATCTGTACGTGTTGACTCTCGGTTTCTAATAAAAACGAACTCAAACTTATCTACCCAAAAACAAGTATTCGAGGAAAATGTTATCAACAACTGCTTTGCCTACTTGTTTTCCTACCAGTTTATTTGATTTTCACTACATTATCGCTAAATCAGTTCATTAATGTTAAATTAATAATATTATTCATAATTACAATTTCCATATTCACATATTCAAATAAAATGTGCTCTCCTGATTTAGGCAAAAATTAAATTCAGCACGACTTTATTTAGAGTTTCCTACAGAAAACTACAAATTGCACACAATTTCAATAATTGAAATTTACTTCTGGGATCATTAAACGAAGAAATAATGCTAGCATACATTTTTTTATTTTTTTTGGAGACATACCTTTCTAGTGAAACATCCCGAATATTTTCACCAGCTAAAATAGGCTTCTCCTTTGGAATGATTCTTTCTTCTTCGAATTTTGAAACGTCCTCTTCATGTAGAACCTTCATTTTGTTTATTATGGAATGTTGAAACGAACAAGCACTTAAATAATACGATATTCTACAGCGATTTTCTGTCACAGTTTTTCTTAGTCCAATCCACTTAATCTACATGCACTTCATTTTAACATGAATCAGCGCACATGAGAGCAGACTCAAATGAAAGCGCGTTGCCCCTCTTCCTACATGACGAGACTGAAACAGAAGACTATCAGCTAGCGGCGGTGTGCGCACAGCGATGCTCTCTTTAGCACGGTGCTGACGCATCTGTAACGGACGCGTTTCAGGCATTCGCTATTCATTGCTCACCTGTTTTGGGGGATTCCTTTTCTCTGCGCATGCTCAGAGCTAAGGTAAACATCATTAACGGCTATAGCGATTGTTATTTTTGTCTTTCCCCACTGCGTGGTGGAATTTTAATAACGGAGGCGGCTTATATTTTTAAGGAGACGACAAATTAATTATTGAGTAATTGAATTGCACAAATATCGTACGATACAAAGCCACAAGCAACAACTTATTCAGTTCTAACGGACATTCTTGGGTATTCCAAGATTAGAACACGGGGTTTGTGCGTCATACAGGTAGAGCAGGAGGCGTGGAGGCTTGCAAAGAACGCAGTTTAATATATTCTAATATTAAATTATTCTAAATATAGCTCCACTAAACTCGGCAACAAAACAATTTATTTTAAACGTATATTTTCACCTTCACTCCGTTATTTGTCTTCATCGAGTAGGAAGCTCTTCATATGATTATAAATTTGCCTACAATTTTGTCACCGATGACTAGCGTTCATTGGCTAATCATAATTAATCACTATGACAACTGCAATAATTAAGCTAATTATGGTAATATAATACTACAACAACAACTACTACTATTAACAATAGTACGGAGTAATATTATTAGAAAAATGTTTTATCATCACGACCGAGTAAAGCCTAATTAGTATATACAGGGTGATTCATGAAATTTACCGCCATTTACGGGCTTATTTCCAAAGACATTCCGATCAAAAAATGTCATATAAACATGCGTTCTAATCTCAATATTTTCAGAGTTAAAATAATTTGAAGTTGTTAGTAAAATACCTTTTGTATTTAGTTTCAAGGGCAAAAGAATATTACAAATAGAGAATTAACTATTCAGAAGTATCATTTCTTTAATTGGCTGATATTCTGAAGCTAAAAATGTGTTGTTAATTGCTTTGTACAGATTTTGTTTTTTTTTTTTTTTTGTTTTTTTTTTCTTCAATTTTTTAACTAAAAATTACATTTCTTACGCACTTATCACAAAATTGTGACAAATCATACGACTTTAGGAACTTCATTATTTACAGTTTAATTATGCATCCTAATGTAGTCTTGAAGAATTTACAAGAATGGCGTGATTTGTAACAATTGTTGTGATAGATGCGTAAGAAAAATGTAATTTTGTAGTTAAAAATCTAAAAATATTCTGTACGATCCAACTATGGAATTCGCAACACATTTTTAGCTTTAGAATATTAGCTAATTAAAGAAATAATACTCCTGAATAGTTCATTCTTTATCTGTAATATCCTTTTATCCTTAAAAATAAAGAATAATGGTATTTTACTAACAACTACTAATTAATGTAACTCTGAAACTACTGAGATTAGGACACATGTTTATATGACATTTTTCTCAGAATGTCTTCGGAAATGAGCTCCGTAAGTGGCGGTAAATCCTCGTGAATCATCCTGTATATACATATATAGACACACACATATATGTATGTATGTATGTATGTATGTATGTATGTAGGTATTGTGACAGCCGGGATACGATCTCACGACCGGCAGAAGGAGGGCAAGGACGGCCGTGGCTCGGCGCGGCAAATGAAGTAGCGCGCGCATCTGCTTCCTGGGGCATGTGTTGTGGCGTAGAGAGGAGAGGAGAGACAGCGACCGCGGCAGTGAGGGGAGAAATCCAGAGAATTCGAGAGGTGCCATCTTCTAGGCATCTGTCGATTGATCGCGAAATCGTACTCTCCAGGAACTATGGTTTAGTTATAAATACGACACGCGAGTGAACTTGAGCAGTCAGTTAGTTGCAGTCGTTGCTAGTTTTGGACAGCAAGGCAGTCTTGTGTAGAAGTGAAGCCAGCTTCGAGACCGGAGTTCGACTTGAGTTGTGTCCGTAACTGTGGGAGCCGGAAGTCCTGAGTTTGAGTGCAGTAGACCGCAGTTGGGGGACCTGAGTTCGAAGTTCAGTGGATTGCCTCTGAAGGTCTAGGGTTCGAGATACTGTGAACTCGAGTGACTGAGCTAGAAGAACTAGCCAAGGCAAACGAACTGTGAATTGAGAACTGACAGTTCTGATTTGTAAATAGTGCTCTGTGAATATTAGTTAAGATTACCGATACATTGTTCTCATTAATCTAAGTAAATTGTCATCGTCGTCTGTGGAGTGCAATAACGAATACGGTGTTACTATGTGGAGTGGAAATCCCATTGTTGACGGGAGTGTTTACATTCAATTATAGAAAGTGATTATTGTTCTTTTAAATAAAAATTACATTCTTGTTTTGAATAAAAGCTATAGTATGTAAATTTTTCAATCCCATATTAGACAAATACTTGCGGGACTACCCTCACGTGCACCTAAGACGGATGACGAACCATATAGATTAGGTTAGATTTGAATCCACAATACAGTTTCATAGCAAAAGAGTATTTATTAGTGAAACAAACTTTGAAAATGTTTCTTCCATACTATGAAGTGATTATTATGAGTAGGGTGCGAATTGAGGTGGAGTATGCCAGGGATTGCCTCCTCCTGGAGAGTCTTGTGTTCCCTGCTGAAAAAGTATTAATTTGTCCCTGCCAGAGACAACAGTTATTCACTTCAGATTCCTAATATACTATACATAGTCTTTCATAAGTCCTAGAAACATTTTTGAAAATCACCACAAATAATTCTTACGCCGATTGAGAGAGGAACTCTGCAATTTTTTAAGGAAAAGCCCTCTTTCATAGTTGTCATAGTTTTCCGCAATTTGCCGCTAGCGTTCAGTAAACGTAAGCAGTCATTTGGTGTGTTGTAGTTTCTGCTCAAGAACTTCTTCCATTATGACTGTACAGAGATGTTTTCGAGCAGAATTCCAGAAAGCAGCATCTGTTTTCAACAATATCAAGAAATTATATCAGGAATTCCAGATTTACATAAACATGTTGGAAAACTGTCTGATGCCTCAGCTGAATGAAGACAAGGGTAATGATTACATTTTTCAACAAGGCGGCTGTCTGGCTCATTACCACAAACACGTGCGAGAGTATCTCAATCAAAATTTTCCATAAAGGATAGGATGGACAGAACAAGAAGACGATGCGTTAATGTAGTGGCCATCCCGGTCCCCGGATTTAACCCCGTGACTTTTTCTTGTTGGGGTTTGTGAAGGATATTGCCTTTGTGCCGCTGCTCCCCACTAATCCTCAACTGTATTACCATTGCTTTGGCTTTGGTCGACTGTGATATGCTGACATGCACGTGGGATTATTATGGATTATCACTTTTCACATATATGTCTGTCATATCAGCAGAGGTGAAAAGATTAAGCATCTGTAAAATACGTAAAAAAACTTAATGAGTTTGTCTCCATTTCAGTACAATAAAATTTGGTATTCGTTGCATAGTTTATTTTGTGGTGAATTACTAAAATTACTCATCATTTGCTTTTAATGGGTCGAAGGAAAACCCTGGAAAAACCCTCAACCAGGTAACTTTTCGCAACCAGGATTTGAACCCGGACCTGCTAATTTCACGATCAGAAGTGCTAACCATTACTGTACTCCACAGCGGTGGACCTATACGCTATTAATGCAACACATAATAGACGAATCTTTCTTCTTTTAATATAAGTTGAGCGCGATAACAATACGAGTCTGCCAACATTGCTAATTATTACGTAAAGTATTTTTTATCGACAATTAACATTCTGATGTCCCTCCGTCTATGGATAAAATATTCAATTCGCACCATGATTATAAGAATTCCTATTCATCATTGTTAGTTTACTCGGTATTGGTATTAGAATACTTTAGAATTTCTTCAAAAACTTGGTTGTACTCTTCAGGAATGCAGTGGGTGAATTGTGAGAGATTTTTAACTCTTTGAAGTTGATTCTATCTTTTTCTCCATATAATTTCTCAATGGAAGTTCCATATGATCATATTTCTTCAAACGAAAAATTTCAGACCATCAAATTAATTCCAAAGCCTCGACACAGTCCTTCATTTGATCAGTATAAGTGAGGTGTCTGTACTTACTGATGCTGAAAGTTAGATTTTTCTTTTCAGGGACTTTGCGTGTTTTCTTAAAATACTTCGGCCACCTGTCCTTGAAATTGAGTATCTGTTCATTTTGAAGCCTCTTTACTTGATATGTGGGGTTACGTTTCTTGGAAGTTCAAATGATGCCATCATACTGGTTTGGGAGGTAAATCCAATCAAGTCTTCGAGGAAATCACTTTATGACGGAAGTTTATGTCGCATGGTAGGAAACTATGTTCTCGAATTTGGTAGTAGTGGTGAATGATCTACCATTAGTTAGTTAGTGCTGCAAACAGCCTTGTTAATGTGTGGTTCGGATTCTGAGCAGCACATGCGTCGCTAAGAACATGTATTGTTATTACTTCTTCAGAGATTTATTTAATACAATATAGGATGAAACTCCATACTTCATTAGGATCTCTTTTATAGTTCGGGTCAGCTTACTTCACACCGTAAGGGTGAAACCTAACCATTTCCCCCCATTACTACATATGCTAGTGTACTATGGTGATTTTCTAGTTTGCAGGTTGAATTTTCTTTTGCCAACTTCGTTTTGACTTTCGATACTGACAAATACTACAAATGGTAGTGATTTTGTAACTGGTATGTTGGCAGCTGAGGCAAATATCTACAATATTTGTCGGTACTGGAGTTCTATGAAATTAAAATTGTACTAGATTTCTGAGCCGGTTACTGGAAGCTAGTGAAATTTGAACATACTAATAATTAATATCAGCATTAATATTAATGCATAATAGTTATTTTATGATCCACACTTGTGGAGTAACGGTTAGCGTGTCTAGCCGCGAAACCAGGTAGTCCGGGTTCGATTCCCGGTCGGGACAAGTTACTTAGTTGAGTTTTTTTCCGGAGTTTTCCCTCAACCCAATATGAGCAAATGCTGGGTAACTTTCGGTGTTGGACCCCGGACTCATTTCAACGGCATTATCACCTTCATCTCATTCAGACGCTAAATAACCTAAGCTGTTGATAAAGCGTCGTAAAATAACCTATTAAATAAAAAAATTATTTTGTGTGTTGCGTTGTGGTTATAATTCAAGACTATAGTCAGGTAAGTTTTCGGAGTTAGTAATAATAATTTCATGAGGTTAAACAAAATATATTTTTAGGTTAGGTCTCGTGAGTCAATTGTTCAGTCAAACCAATGAATTTCGTATTGCCAGACAAAATAATTGACATGTTGATCCCTTTCTCGTATAGTTTGCCTACGAAAATATGTTACAAATTATTGAATTATTTAGAATAACCTTCCAACATAAAGTACGATAAGTAAATAAGTCATTTAGTACGTAGGATCGTGTGATATCTGGTAACACTTGGCACCACTGACAAGACGGCAATATTTGCTGTTTAGGAATTGTTCTTATATGATCCTCACTATAGCTTCATCCTTTGTGATGTGTAGAAAATTGTTTTTTCGTTGTCAATATCATGAATACTGAAGACGTAATAGGCTATAAAAGCTTACTTATTTATTTACAAATGGCTTTTAAGGAAATCGGAAGTTCATTGCCGCCCTCACATAAGCCCACTATCGGTCCCTATCCTGAGAAAAAATACCATCATACCCCACCTCCCTAAAATCCATTTTTATATTTTCTTCCCATCTACGTCTCGGCTTTCCCAAAGGTCCTTTTCCCTCCGGCCTTCCAACTAACACTCTATATGCATTACAAAAGCTTACGCAGGTGAAATATTTTTTGAACTGGTATGAAAAGTGTAGTAAAAAATTATAGCCATGATATAATTTCTATTCTTGCAAATCTTTCTCAATTCTAGAACTTTTTCGCTCGCCTCTTATGAACTTGGAGCTCAGCAACAGCGGTCCTTATTACTATCTCGTTGAGACCAAGTCTAAATAGATCGAGCAAATATCTACAAGTGGCCAGCCAAACCTGTAGCCATAATTTTCTTTGAAATGGTTTAAATAAAACTCGTATTTCAAGACTCCTTTCAGATTATGGTGCTTCTTAAGATAGAAATCGAGCATCTTGAATATTATAAAACATGAATCCAAACACATAACTCGAACAGCAGAATAATGTGGCTTCATTTTCGGAAATGAGGAGATATGGCCATCTTTACAATGCAGTGGCGTATACTGGTTAAAGGGTTTGGGCTACCGCTGACCCTATTATTACACAAAATATATCTTACAATTACTTTAATTTTAATTACTATGGTAAAATAATAATACAAAATTATTACATTATGTTATATTATAAACTTTTTCTTTTGTAATTTCCTTGGGCTACCGCCGGTAGCCCGCAAAATACGCCCCTGTTACAATGATGGTAGAAGCAAGCCTATTTCCGCTATTTTTATATTTTCCTCTCATACCAAGAGGTGACATTTGTTTTAAGGAGCTCGTTTTGGCCTTGGACACTTTGTTTGAGATAGCATGCAAAGTTTTGAAAGCGTTTCGACTAACTTCAATCATAGTACTTCCTTTAATATCAAAGTACTTGGATCACGACGTGTTTTGCTTAGAATTTTCTGGCGAGGGCAAATGTCTAGCAACATCATTTCTCACTATCAGCTCTGACAGATATCCCTCTCATTTTTTGGACGTCCACTGTACACGATATCAATTATAGAGAATTTTTTCTCAATAGTAAAGTTAGCCATACATATCTTGCAAGAAGTACAGTCTGGGCCAGTTATTTTAGCCTGCAATAATAAACCTTTACTTGGAACAAACTCCTTCCTCTTTGTCTGGATAGTTTTTGCATTTCCTTTGAATGTGACTTGTTATTAACCTTGCCTCTCTTCTAGGCTCGTACTCTTCCTCAAAGTCGGACATTTTCACAGCATGTTATGAAGATATAAATCACTGAGTAATATTTCGAAATACCAATGTAAAATGTCCAAAAAAGCTTTAAATACAATGTGAGAATATCACAGAAAATGTAACACAAGCCCAGCTGTTTACTGAAAAGTGGGAAGCGACAACCTATGACGGTACTCAGTTTGTAGTATAAAAAGCTAATATTCCCAGAATATTATCCTTCTTCCAATCAGTGAAATTTTCAAAGTTATTTATTACAACGAAGTAAGGGATGATTTTTTATCTTTTCATACTAAGTAGATACCTTTAACAAAACCCTATAAAATGGCTATCTCAGTTTATTTTTCAAAATTTTTAAATATTATCCTTTGTCCACACATCTCTTCATTTTTTAGATTGGTGGAGTTACTTGTAGAACAAGATGGACATATATTTTGAGTATTAATAATTCATTCAAATACTCGTAATATGAATCTATGACAACTCAAGATCCGCGAGGTATTATTTTAGATATAAACTATCTTTAACCTAAGTAGTATTAGTTAGGGTCTTGAAACTTTAAGAATTTCGCGATATTTTAGTCTTTTTAGAGGGCAGACCACCGCCAGATGTACGGTATATTGATTTGATGGCTGGAGAGGAATGCACGTTGTGAATGATGGATTCGATTAAGCTGTGCAGCACAATTGACACGCAACTCCTTTCATACCGGGTATACAGAAAGCGTTCTTGCTGAAGTGTTTAATATTACCGCATGTCACGCCCGTTGAGCACCTAAGAGTATATCTCTACTTACCTATCGTGAAACGATATTTTTAAATAATTTCAATTATATAGGGTAAAGAGAAGAGTAGCGTGGAATGACTATTTATGAAATAAAATATGAAATGTTGTGTTTCGAGGGAGGATATCTTCCATATGGGAGGCAAAATTTCCGATGAATGATAATTGAGACTTATACTCAACATACAGCACACATTGGGTCTTCTCCTGCGATGTTTTCATTTTCGTTCGATTAAATTATGCAATACAAATATAAGAAGCCCTGAGAGTTGTAGAACAGTTTGCAAGTAGACCGCACTGCTTTATGTCATGTATTTTCAGAGTTATGACTATTACATTATGTTAACGGAACTTTGGGTGATGTAAATTACCTCCCAGGGAGCTGTTTTATTTTATATGTATGTAAATTGCCTCCTATTTACTAGATATATTGTACGTAAATTGCCTCCCAATTTCCTAGGACATCGAAACTTCTAAACCGCCACTGAATGCATCTCGCATGGTATTACTTGTTCATGTGCCGAAATTATATCATTCCATAGGAAACTTAACAGTCTTTTCAACGCCATCCATCAAAATATTTATTACTTCATTCAAGTTATTAAGCAAATACAGAGCGACACCTAGGGCCTATTGGTCGCTTAGAAGTCTGGACAAAAGGAATAATGTACAAATAATTATTTTCACATAAGCTAATAGAATGCTTGCATTTCGGCAAGAACAGATTACACGAGTTGAGTTTGTAAAGGCTGTTTGTTTTGTTCACATTCCTGCCTGTTTAAAGAAGTCAGTATTTCATGTTTTAAACACATTTTAAGTTTTAAGATAATTTTTTTTTAACTAAAGCTGGCCGAAATTTTAACCATATTGAATCACATATTTAACCATAGCAGAATCTGTGCTGATTTGCAAATTATGTACGTAATACTATGTTGCTGACAGTTCTAAGTCTGCAAATGTGCAGATAAATGTTGATTGCAGTGGCGTATTTACAAATGGGAAGCACGTTAAATCTCTCAGGTAAAGAGGGGAGGCAATTTACTTACCATAAGCTCATGTAAACAGAAGGAAATCTAGTATTTTTTGAACTGGGGAGGCAATTTACAGTTTTCGTATCAGACCGTATGGCAGAGAAGATGGAGAACTTATGCTGTGGATTGTAAATTAGAATTAGTTATTTTATCCACTTTCAAGCTTAATTAAATGTTGTATTTTCACGCGACGGAGAATTGAATTTCTATGATCACTTGTCATATCAAGCATCTTTTCCGATTATGGTTCCAATAGTTAATAATTATACTGTAAGAGTTCATCGCAGAAATTTTTGACGTTAGCATTGTCTATATATGGTACAATACTGTCTGTTTCTTATATACATGCACTTCTATCATTCTGTGCGGGTACTAAGTGAGTGGTGATCATGATTATAATGACACATTTTTAAACTATAGTAAATAAAATGAGATCTACCAAATCATAGTCTTTGTCCAACAAAAATTTCATTTCAACTTGTCAGATCTTGAAACATAATTTTTTTCTATCAAATTTAACTGACAGGTTACGCTAAGTCTCTAACATACACTGAAAACTGATAAACATTAGTGTGG